>NC_033637.1:1500121-1589074 GCF_001540865.1 Ananas comosus
CCCCCTCTCTCACCAAAAGAATCTCAATTTGTCACATTATTCCCTATCATAAGTTAATTCCATGAAGACCATGCACATATGCAATGGAAGCACCACCTTAATCAAGCTTTGCTGCTCTTAAGTTACTTGAAAGCTGAAGCAGTAGGTTGCAATTACCAGTAACTGGCTAACTGCTTGACATATGTGCATGAAAATTCATTAGGGATCGCTATCACCAATTGCAAGTATTAGAAATTGATCAATCGCCCTCAATTTTCCAACAGAAAACAAAAAGAATACTCACAGCTGTATTCTGAACAAGTGTCATCAAATATTGCATCTCTCCTGTTGCCGTTTCTTTAAGGTGATTCGGAGGTGTAACTTCTGACTCCAGTCTAAAAATAAGAGCAAGAAACACAATAAGCTCACAAAATCTTACTATGGTACGTATCTGGCATTGGGCGAAAAAAAAAGGATTTACCTTGCAAAATAACGATCCAAATTGTGCCACCGAGGATCCTTACAATGATTACCAAAACGAACCACCTCTCCTGAAAATACTTTCAACTCTTGCCTGTTCAATTGACAATTTGACATCAGAGCCAAAACCAATTTTCTTTAAGGAGGAGCAAAAAATTTAGCAAAAAAAATCCTTACAAAAAAACAGTTACAACATTTGAAATCTTAAAAAAGATATTTTTAAGAGGGCATATATATACACCTTTTGTCAGCTGCAGCAAGCATTAGGAGCTCACCCATATCTTTGGAAACCAAATTCTGAACACCTTCAGATCGGAACACTACTTTCAAGTGCTTTACATTCTGTTCTGAGAGAGACTGCATGAGATTGGAACCTTTGACAACTGTATTGGCGACCTCAAAAGCCAGAATAGATATTCTATTGCCTTTCTTAGTAACTCCAGATATAAAACCACTGTTGGAGTTCAAACTGGTCATACTGCTACCAAGTGTGTCGAGAACCTCCACTGCCTTCCCGAGTCCAGCTGTACTGGCTCTGCCCAAAATTGAGCTCACATCCGAAACCTGCGATAAAGTATATAGCTATAAAAGATACTTCTTATAACAGTTTTAAAACAAAAAAGTTTGGACAAAAAAGGATGAGAGTGGAAATTTTTTTCTTTTTTTTTTTTTTCATTTTGGTTTAATCTCTACAACCCAGATGCAGTGTAATTATCTCTTCATTAATCAGCAATTCTACAAAGACGTTAAAAGGGTCTTTTGGAGACAATTGTTCAATTCCACTGTTTTTTTCGGCTTTTTTATTGTACAAAAATTGCTCCCCCCCCCTCCTTTCAGTTCTCTAGTCACTTATCCCTGTCTAAGTGATGAAATATGACTTTTGTATTCATCTTTCCTTTCCCCAACTCCTTTCAATAGGAACAGGATGCTAATTTTGGTTACCATTTGATAAACTCGATGCACATTAAACTTGAATAAGCAAAAAAGAAACATCATATCCTAGGACTTCACCATTGTGTGTCTCTTCATGTAAAAGTTTTTTTTTTTTTTCTTTTGGGACTAAACATACAAAGAATTGGCTTATTAGAAGAAAACAGTATAGAAACAAAGCAGAAGGCAGATAAAATGGCCCCATTAGAAAACAGTATATTCACAAATCAGTGATTTTAGGAGCAATTTATGCGCAGCATCATAAAAAGTTGTTGCTCCTCTAAAACCATAAAAATTTATTTAACAACAATTCATAGTAAAAAGCATCCAATCAGTAAAGAAGCATTCATCTATACAATTTCCAATTAGTGAGAACAATGAAGCTGTCCAGGAAATCACTTGCCTTCGTTTGATCTGCCGGCTTCGACTTATTGGTCTTTGATTTTTGTGACAGATTCTTCGACAATTTCCGCTCTTTTGAGGACACTGAACATGAACTGAGACCCTTCTCACACAATGTAGATTCTCCCTTGCATGGCTTCTTTTCAATATCCTCCACAATTGGAGTGGTCTTATTTTTGCTCGGCGCCTTCGGATTGTACTCAAACTGTTTGTGATCATTTTCCTCAGAGCCATTGTCATCAAAGGAAAGCTCATTGAGTGAGTTACCTCGATCAGCACCAATAGAACAAACCCCACCCATCCTAAAGAAGTATCCTCAGATTTTTTTTTTCTGTTTTTTTTGTTTATTTGACCCTCAATTCTTCTTCTTTTCTTCAATGCTAATTACAATGGAACCTGTTAAAACAGGGAGTAATTGGCGAATTACGCCGAAAATTTCATAAGCTTATAAAGTGAGAACTCCAATCCACCCAACACAAACCTGTAATCATCAAAAGAACAACAAAATCGCAAGGAAAAAAGCAATTTTTAGTATCGAAATAAGTAAGCGAAAGAGACCCAATTCGCCGAAACCAAAATTGTTTCATGCAAAATGCAAAACCGATATCCCAAATCCACAAATGGGTCGAGGGGGACAATGTAAAACCCCCAAAAGACCCAATTTTCGCAGGATCTAACATGAAAAATCGCAAAAGAGAGAGAGGGGGAGGAGGAGGAGGAAGAGAACTAACCTTAGGAGGTGAGAACAAGTCGAAGAAGGGGAATGGGCGATTGATGGGGATTAAATGGAGAAAAAAGAGTCAAAGATTGTAGAAGGGAGAAGATACGTTGGGAGAGACGAGTCGGGGGAGGGGGAATAGAGCAAAATGGTAAAAAATGAGGGGGCTTTTAATGTTAAATGGCTAAAATACAACGTTGAAGCACCAAATCCACTAAGAAAAATAAAAATAAAAATAAAATATAATATATATATAATTATTTTTTAATATTAAACCCAACTCTCCTCCCGCGTTGACCGTCGACAGAGTTGGAGCCAGTCAAACCCAAACACCAGCCGTGTATTAGTTCTCATAATATTTTTTTATGTAACAGTGCAATAATTTTTTTTTTTTCACCAAAAAAATGAAGTAAATTGAACATTTATTTGCTTTAATTCCAGTACCTTATGGAAAATAGTAAAAAATGTTAAAGAAACACAATTGCCTTTCCCTCTAATTAAGTACTTTTATATATTAATACGGAGACTAGACATAAGTCTTAAATTTAAACTTACGTGAGTTCTCCAATTCTCAAACTCACAATGGGCACCTAAATATCTAGCATTAGAGTAATAATGATTTGATCATTTTCATTATTTAGGTTTAGTTTGGTATTAAGATCTATCTAACGTTATTAGATAAAATAGAGTTAGAATAAAAGCATATAGGAATATACTTCTGCGTTTTTCGGTGGGATAGCAAAAAATATATCGAAACTGACTCATCACAATATGCGGAACGCAATATTACGTACGGAAACAAATATGATATTCTTTCATCGTACTTTCTCATTCTCCGTAATTCCAAACGAAACCTAATCTTTTTTTCGTAATCTCTCTTATATTATTCTCAGTAAACCAAAAAATTTCCACCATGCATTGATGAGATTTATAGATTCTTCACACATGTAGTTGGTGGATGAGATGATTTTCCATTTACCCTAACTAGAATAATCGATCGGGAATTTGCAACGCAAGTAAATGAAAATTTAGTGTGTGAATAATTAAAAAATGGGTTATTGATCCTCCGTCTAAGTGAAATTGACTAGTGTTAACTTATAAAATAAAAAATAAAATGAGAAAAACTCAGATGATCGAATTAATTAATATTGCTTGATCCATCTATCCATTGGCTCGAATGGCAACACCTAGAACAACTAATTAAACCACCCTGCAACAAATCATCCTGCAAAATAATCCTAAAAAGAAAAAAGGTTTTCACGAGGATCTTCCGAAATCGAATTATACTTTAGAGTTTTGATCGAACAAGATTAATTATAAAACAAAATTTTCATGTTTGCGGCCATACGAATCAAATTAGAATATGCTCCTTAATCATCCTTTTCAACCCATATAATAATTTGCTAAGCATGTACGTGGTTTCATTCAAACCATATGAAACCCTACTTAGTTAAAATAATAAGCAGCAATTTCCCATCTAATTCTCATGGACCAAACAAATTGAGTAAGAGTTATTTATTTATTTATTTATTACATGGCATCCTTTTATTGACCTGTGCATATTTGATTTATTTGGTTTTTAGTTTTATATGTACTATTTGAGCCGCGTCATTTTGATACGGGACTTGATATAAGCATATGTTAAGAAATTGCCTCTTACATGCTCGTTGACCATCGACTTGGTTGTTCCAGTCAACTTTTTGGCTAATAAGAATGACTCGACAGGGGAGAAAAGAATGAAGCGAAAGTTTTGAGAATCGTAACAACTTTCAAAAAAAAAAGAAAAAAAGAAAAAGAAGTAGGAACACGTGGAGAAAAAAATAGCACAATGTGTAGCACAACAAGTCAACAAGTTATGATCACTTTTATTCTATTTCTTTTATTTGCTAAATATCAAATATTAAAATACTATTTTATGGTATTTTTTTAAGTTTTTATGTAAAGTAATAAAATTATTATATTCTCTACCGACTACTGGCGTTATCTTCCGTTTTGTCAAATCTCGTGTAAGGGAATATTATATTGTCACTAGTGAGCACCTGTAACAATCTCTTAAAATGTTTTGGTTTTTGGAATAGATTTAGTAACCCAATATTAATTTTCCTTTTTTAAAAAAGAAAAGTCATCTCCAACCACTTTAAACTAATACACAAATAATTTAAAACTTTAATGCGTTTCCACAAATTAATTAATTCCTAATTTCCGAGAAGCCTCTACGACGGTTGAACAATCTGAAAAGAATCACTGAAAGAGAATTATTCTCGAGTTACTCTCCAACGTGATTACTTAAGCACGTCCATACACTTGCATTTGTACACCGCTATTTTGTACGAAAAGTCAAATATTAAAAAGAAAACAGGGTTAAATAATTCATGCCCCACGTGTTTATTTGGTCAACTCTTTTGAGGCTATGTATAGAGATGGTTTATGAGGACATGTTAAAGCATAAGACGCTTAATTAATTGCCAAGTGTTTACAGGCTGGTAATAATAGGATTAAATAAAAATTAGCCACCGAATTTAAATATAACTTTTATAGAACAATTTATTAATGCACCCTTCATCTAAGTCTATCAATTAGAGCAACACGCGGAGGACAGGTGGCGAGGTAAATGCACAGCAAGTTCCACGAGGGGTTAGATATTGACCGGATAGGACCGGATCTGAGTCAAATTGAAAAAAAAAAAAAAAACACTCATTTCAAACGCGGATCAATCGAGAAAAGCTAAAGCCCGAGCTCAGCCCAGATTTTCAGATCCGGCACGGCACGACCCGGCACAGCACGACCCGTTAAAGCTGAAGCTGAGCAGGTCAGGTCGGGACGGTCACGGAGTTGGGTCTAGAGGAAAAGAAGCCCTCTCAAAGTTTCATCCCCCAGGTACCAAGCACCAGAAGCAGAAACCCAACAGGCTTATCTCCACTTGTGTCAAATATAGCTGCTGATGTTTGGATATTCTCATGCTTACGATAACCTTTACATAGGCCCTTTTTTCTTTTTTCTTTTTTTAACCTTGAGGTAATGCTCTCTTCCTGTACCAAGTCAATGATTCTCACCTTAAAAATGTATATTTGCAAATGCTAAGCATCTTTCCACAAGGATAAATAAGATATCTATAAAGCACCAATCAGAAATAATCAGCAGAAGAAAGATTCAAGAAGTAGTTCACCAATCAATACAGTGGAAGAACAAACAACACCTCACTTGTGACATAGATATTCGAATGTTTACAAATTCAAAGAATACCTTCAAAAAAAGAAAACACGTTAGCGCATTCGTCGACATCGGATGATATGCAAGGCAAGAAATAACTGTAGCATAGATTAGTAAACCAGAATTCAGAAAGATAATGTTGATTAAGTAAAAGCAGAACCCTAGGAGATACTAACAATGCTTATCTCGTAAGATAATAATACCATGAGAATATTTAATACTTGTCAGGATGCTTCGGCGTAGTGCTGTCAAGTTATAATTAGGTGGTGATATTTTGGTAATTCTTGATAACAACGAGGTATCTGCTACAAAGAATTGATTTAAATTCTGCAGTAAAGTGAGCAGCGAAATCCGTCACGAAGGAGCGAACCTCATTTATCAGTGAGACTAGGAAAAAGTAGCTGCCTCCTCAATATTAATGTATATTACCATCATGTGGGCACAACATTTTCACAGCTCGAGGATATCATAATCCAAGACTGAATCAACAATCGACTTCTGACTTGCCTGCTTTAAGATTTCTTCTTTAATAACGAAACATTTGGCCCTATGAAAAACAAATGGACCAATAAAGTTAGATTTATGTAGATACAAATACATGTATACGGTTATAACCAAATTTCAATAATTATTGCAATGAAATTCAACTATTAATTTCACTAGTTACTGCAAATCCTGAGGGCTTACTAAACAAAGTTACCTTTCGAGAACATCTTCCTACTGATTGGACTTCAACACCAGGTCTTCCAATTCATCAGCAATCGCCGCATAGCAAAAGAAGTATTGATCCTAGAAGCCATCAGATTAATAGATCAGAATGAGACTAGTCATAGGTATGGGATAAAAGGGAAACAAAACACTCTGCATGGAATTAATGATCTCTTGAGTTCAGCAGATTTGTTAGTAAACTGTCGTTGGGTGGTCCAAAACGTTCCCCAGACAATCTTCTACAATGGAATAATTAGTAGCCAGCGTCTCTGTATTCTGATAGAATTAGTGCAACATTATTGTTGTGGTGATCAGTCTCATTGTTCCTTCTAACGTCAGTGTAGAGAAATAAAGGTTGTTAGACCAGAAAAATGTTCTAAGAGAAGATCACAAATTCAGTACTCAGTAGTGACTGCAAATAAATTAGAAAAATAATATTATTTTTTTCCATTAGAATAATCATATTTTTCCTGTTTTACTCTAATTTCTGATGTATCAACACCATCTACATTCTATAGAGCATAGACAAGTAAATCTTAATTAATTGTTCAACTGAAGCATATAAGGACAGGCGTGGGAGTTTGACATTTTACCATTGTCTGGACCATTCCACTGCGCTGAGATCTAAAATCAGCAACAGTTTTCACAAGATCTAAAGAAGACATGTCACCAAGGAGAATCCGTTGGATAGTATTGTGAATGGTACAGTATGTACCAGTTCTTCCAATACCTGCACTGAGTAAGTGAGAACATAAACTGCATTAGAAAGAGAAAATCACAAACATTTGTACTATTGAATGAAGTATAAAAGAGATTTTGAAGCAAACCTGCAGTGAACAACTATAGGACCGAGATCTGGGGGGACGTGATATAACATTTTAAAGATTTCTCGTACAGTTACTGTATACTCAGGAGTTCCATGATCAGGCCATTCAGGGTACTGGATATGGAGAACAGGCAGTGCAGGCTCTCCTGACTGTAGTAAAGAATTAGATAGATAAACATGATTAAAAAAAAAAAAAAGCGAAGTTAACAATCATAGAGACTGATCCTGCTAAAAGCAGGAGTACAACGAACAAAACCTATTAATCTATATACCTACACAAGGCCGACATAGAAACACAAGCGCACTGATATATATGCCCACTCAAGCAGACACACACAAGTAAGAGAATGAAGGAAAAGGACATGTAGGAGGATGGATGTCACACAAAGGAGAAGGACATAAAGTGCTGATGCGCTTAAGTGTCTGATGAGCATCCATTTTGAAAGCTTACTTAAATCGTGGCAGTCTTCACTAAAAAGAAACATGTTTATTGCAAAGTTTGAAGTTTCTTTGTACTTCAAAGTCATTACTTTAAATATCTTTACCTCTTTCTATGCATTTAAATAGCTTTACTTCTTATGGACCAACAAATATGGCCTTATCTAGTCTAGAAATAATAGGTTGTTATAGTCATAATGTTGTTAAGTAATATTCATCATCGAAGGCACAAGAAGAACCCAAATAAGAGTGCCAGGTAAGTAGTCCGTGCTTTAGCACATTTGAGATTCTAATGCAAAATGTCATTGAAAACCTATACCTCTGTGCATACATCGTCAGATAATCAGCGTACGCAAAATGTCATTGAAAACCTATACTTCTGTGCATACATCATTAGATAATCAGCATGTCAAATCACAATCCAACACCAAAAAATCTGACCTATCCAATTATCGGCTTATCAGAGTTCTGGTTTTCATTTATACAATCAAAGAGTAATTGATCAACAACATCAATCAAAAGTAATGATCACAAAGGAAGTCATATGGTGTCACAAAGTGGCAATTGCTTGCGGTTAACCCTTCTTTACATCAATCCATGATTTCATAAGTGTTTCATGTATCCCACAATTCTTGAATCTATAATGACAAAGAAAAAGGAAAAAGGAAAAAAACGATTATCCTAGTGTCAGGATGAGTTAACAAGTAGATACACCAATTCTATTGCAGCTACCAAAAGTAATTCTTCTACCGGAAGAATGGTCGGTCACTTGCAAAAATTGACTGCATTTTCTAGTATGGTTTTGGAGGGTAAGCCTACCATATACGAATTGTGTACACTTCACATCTTACTAGGAGGAAGAACGAAGCAAGGCATGAAGATCAAACAACAGCTCTGGATGTATATAGATAATTAAAAGATGAAATGTTAAAATTAGATTCCTTTACCTCCTTGCGTTGAACCTCCAAACAACGGAGCACTAATGAAGAGGAAGTCACTTTAGTAGTCTTGGCCAGAACATTTACTGTTCCAAATTCTCTTAACCCATTCTCTACTTGGATATAATCGGCACATTTTCCCATCATCTGCCATTATTTGCATATAAGATACTGTTATAATTGCAGGAATTTTATAGAGGGAATTGCTGAAATTATATTATCACTAAAAGGATGATTGATACAACAAAAAGATGTCACCATTTCTATGATAAAAAATTGCAATTTAGATGCAATTCAAGCACCTTTGGATTGTCAAAGAGAGTAAGCATAACAATCGCAGGGCAGTGATATTGGATGATCATCTCCCAGAAATCTTCAAATGTCTCAGGAAGTGGACCCTGGGCTGCAATAAACTGTGAAACCTTCCCAGTGGAACCACTCTGCATTTCAGGCGTAGCAATCATAAGAAAGACGTAAATGAAATGCATGCAACAGACAGCAAATAGTTTGCTATACTGTCAAAGCCTGAACAACCAATGTGAGTTTACCGTAACAAAGCTTGCATTGATGTAGCCATCCCCCACAGATCTGTTGTCTTTTGTTGAATTAAGTATTACCCGGGCATTGTCAACTAAGAAATGGAACAAAAAATAAAGTTAATCATACCCATTTACAAAACATGCCTCTAAAGTACACATTGGCGCGCGCGCGCGCGCAGAGAGAGAGAGAGAGAGAGAGAGAGAGAGAGAGAGAGAGAGATCTTCTATACTCATCTCATCGAAAAAAAAGAAATATTTAGTGTAGTGAAAATTACACGGCAAGACGTCTATATAGCGGTTTTTGTCCAAGTTGGCATTTTCAAGAGCAACAGTACACCTTCTTATAGTCTCATCCCTTGTTAGCCTCATGGCCTGTAGATCAGAAACGTGTTCATCCAATCATATTAACCATTAAGGAAAGTAGAAACAGACTGCATAATTATCATGGCCAACACAGATTTATTAAGCAAGAAATATATTGATCCAAAACTTGGCCATTTTTTTTGAGGCAATTAGAGCTATAGTTTTACAAGTAATCCCACCCAAAAAAAAAACAAAAAAACAAAAAGAGGACGATTGGATTAGGTAACTCAGCATTCTAGCATGAAAATTCTCTGGGAATTATTATAAGGATCGATACGAGGGAAATGTGAATATAAAAAGAGTGAAGGCATAATCAAGATTGGTATTTCTGTTTTTGGATGCTGAGTTTGTGGGAGAAATAGCAGCCCTTCAATGAACTAAGATAGAGCAAACCAGCCTACAAATTCTGGAGGATTACACATTGATAATACTTTATGGTGCTCCAAATAAGCCATCTACAATCAGAAAATATCAGCTTTAAGGAGAAATGTTCCACTATATATGCAAAGCAGGAAAAAAGGCCCATACGCACCTGAACTTTGACCCAATTGCAGATCATCTAGTGTCTAAAGAATTTCAATTTACTGCAGTTTGTTTCAATCTATCACGAAGCCATAATCTTCTACCAAGTGTTCTAACGACCGTCAGCATTTGACTGCCACGTGAGGGACAGAATACTTCTAAAACTTTTCAAGTCTACCAGCACCAAAGTTTTAAAGTTTGAGCGGTGATTCATAAGTTCGGTATCTCACATATTTTTCACACTGTCGTGCTTCGAAACTTGACAGATATTCATGCAAGATGGTTAATTGAAACATACTAATTGCTCACAAACAAAATTTCAAATTTTTGTGTCGATTTACAATCCTGTAGCTTTTTTCTCATATAAAATGACATTAAACTTCCATTTAACTCAAAATGAACGTAACTGGAACCTCGATTCTTCCACAGAGATATAAGCAACACAAATCAAATTAAAACTTGGGTAAGCTGAGTAAAATTAGGAGAATAAAGGAATCATAGGTCCGCAAAGCGACCTGAAGCTTGTCGAATTCCTGGGCGATCTTCGAGCGATTTCGGAGCTCCTTCCTGAAGAAGGCGAGGGCTTCGGAGCAGTACTTCAGCTGGTCACGCGAAAGGCGGAGCGGCGGCGGATCACGGGCGAGGTCGTGCGGGTTGAAGGCGCCACCCCCGGCGAGGGAGGAGGAGGGCGAGGCCGCGCCCGCGCCCTTGGATGCTGCGGCCATCGCCGATCTGCGTCCGCCGCCGCCGCCGCGCCCCGTCGAGTTCCCCGTCGCTTCGGGATCACGCTTGCGCTCTCTCTCTCTCTCTCTCTCTCTGCTTTATCTTTCTCGGGAGCGAGACGAGCGTGGATCGACCCGCACTCACGGGCGCGGAGGGCCTCTTTATTGAGGTCTCGGGCACCCACTAGATTTTAAACACTTGGCTCGATTCGGTCTATACGCCCCCCCCCCCCAACTAATTTATTTTTAAAAAAATAAACGAAGCGGATAATATACATCTTTCTCTTTTAAAAAAAAATGGGTGGAGATAATTCCAAATTTGAGATTGATGCTGTGAATGGAGTAATTTTATATTTTTGCAAATTCTTTGTTTAATTAAATTAAATTGGTTAAAATATAATACATATTTAAATTACAGTTGTATTATTAATATCTAAAATTATAATAATTTTTTAAATAACTATTTTTTAATTTATTTATATTATAATATATATTTTAGTTGTAGCACATTGTATCGCATTTAGTCTTATTTTTCTTTAACGGACTGATCTGATTATTTACCTGCTATATTACCTCAAATTTATAACTTAGCTATATTTTATCTTGTACATTAGGTTTACGGTTTACCCAATTTTTAACTCTATTTTTATTTTTATATGATTGACTTCTGCACTCGGTCCACGCAAAATACTCTTTCTAATATTTCGGACCCATCGGCTGTGCGCATTTGGTCCGAACCGTGCTACATGCATCTTGCAATCGCAGCCGTCCAATTCCGGCCGCAGTATAAACAATCGGATCGTAGCCCGATCCGCATTAGAGCGTCTTTCCCATCTCGCGAATCACTTTACCGCCAAGAATCCCGTTCGAGGGCTTTCCCCTCCCACTCCTCCCAAACCCTCGCATTCCCGAGAACAATCGAGAGAGATCGAGAGAGGAAGTAGAAGAGATGATGGAAGCGCCCTCGTTCGCACTCGACGATGGCGACGACGTACGCCTCGCCCCCTCTTTCTCCATGATCTACTTCTTCGTTCTCTCTATCCTCCTCTTCATCTTCCTCTTTTTCCCACTCCCTCACCCGCTTCTTTATCCGCAGGATTTCGATTGGGATGCGGCAGTGAGGGAGATCGACTCCGCGTGCCGAGTCGCGTCGACGTCGACCTCCGATCGACAAGGTTTCGCCGCGCCTCCCGCAGCGTCGTCGTCGGCTCCCGAGTCTCGCCCTAAACCGGCGAAGATCAACGGCAAGGCGCGGCAGTTGACTCTCGAGCGATTTGTGGATTCGTTCACTAAGCGCAAGAAGATAGGCGATGGCCCGTTCGGTTCTCGCATTTGGGAAAGAGATGCGCCTGTTGATCAGGGGAAAGAGGGGAATCCTGGGGCAGGGGATGAACCGCCTGCTGTTAGAATTGATCTAGAAGCAGCAAAGACATGGATTTATCCAGGTAAGGACTCCGAGCTCTTTTTAATTTTGAGTTCATCCCATTATTATATTGAAATGTTAACGATTCGAAAAATGCAAACCTGTTTCTACTCTTTTAGATCTGTTATATTATTTATCTTTAAGTTCTTTCCAGCAGAAGCAACAGGATTAAAAAAAAAAAAAGTTCATGTGAAACTTTTTACGGGAATTAGCAAAACAAGGTTACCACAGAAAATTAGAAAGAGAGAAGAGAAATATGCTAGGTTAGATTGGTGACCGGGACAAAGGGTTCACATCAGAGAGAGAGAAAATTGTAAATACCAGGATTAGAATGTTACTGGTAAGAAGTTTCAAAATGTATGATTCTTGTTGAATGGCTATGTAGGAAAAATGAATATTCCTGAATGAGGACTCAAGATTTCTCTTTGAGATAGTTAGTGGGGAGGTTAATAAATTAAAACAAATGTTCTAGTTATGCCAACTGTAATATTTATTGGCTGCCTCGAATCTGGATTAGATTTTAGTCAAATTGCATCTTCTTTTTCAAGAGCTGCACTTAAGAGGCACATTGTTGCAATGCAAACTGAACTTGGTATTTCCATCAGGCATCATCACATGCTTCCACAGAGTATAGTTGTCGCATAGAAATTATGATAAACTTTGTTCTTTCTTCCAAAAATACAGTTATAATATATGGTCTAATGCAAATGATTTTTTCCCACATGCTACAGTTAATGTACCTCTGCGAGATTACCAACTGTCTATTGCTAGGAGTGCGCTGTTTTCAAATACACTTGTGGCGTTGCCAACCGGACTTGGCAAAACACTTATTGCAGCTGTTGTGATGTATAACTATTTTAGATGGTTTCCCGAAGGTAATTTTCTGTGCAATGCTGTTACTTTTATAACGCATTATCTTCTGCTATTGCAACTCTTTTTGGAATGAATTGAAAATATCATCTCCATCCTCAGTTGATTCTCATAATGCTCTAAATGATATTTCAAGCCAGATTATATTTTCAAAGTTCAGCAAAAGACATTTCTGAATATAACAGCAAATTATGTTTTTATGGCTAACGATGACTATTCTTCATTTTCTATAACTTGAAATTTTGAATCATACATCTGTTTTCTAGGCTGATAATACATATAGGTAGTTCCTGTGCATGTTTTTTTTCATATGTATATTTCTTTTCTATTAAATTTGTCATTTCTTTTTGGTTGATCACGTCACTTGTAATTGTGCTTCTTTCTTGCACTTCTTTCTAAATTTCCGTCAAGTTTTTAGTATTGAACAAGTAGGGTTTTCAAACCTTAAATCTAAAATTTAAACAGATGGTTGATGCACTTGGTGACCAGTAGAGATTGGATATTAGGTGAATATGATAAGGTCTGAATTTTATGTTAAAGGAACTGATTGGCCTATATGACACTAATTTATAATTTAACTATGCTAGTGTTTCAATATATGTAACAAATCATTTTGTAGCTTTCATAATACACCTTCAGTATGGCAAAGATGGCAACATTATGTTTCGCCACTTTGAAGTCTATGCTGATCGCAGAAGCATTTGTAATGTTGTACTATAAAAGTTGTTTTCTTTGACTCTTGGACAACTTAGTTATAAGTCTCGTTCTCCCCATTCAAGCGGTCGCTACTCTCTTTAAGAATTTTATTCTCTTCGGGACATTTGATTGCAAGTTTTTCACATCAAAGCTAGGGGGTTATTTAAAATCTTATCCATCAGTATAAACAAATTCTATGTTGGTACTCCTTGGTTGAAAATTTTTCAGGTAAAATAGTATTTGCTGCCCCCTCACGTCCTCTTGTTATGCAACAGATTGAGGCATGCCACAATATTGTCGGAATACCACAGGTATTATTCCTTCATTTTTCCCCCCTTTTTAACCTTTTATTTTCTTTGCATGTATGAACTTAACCATGCAAATACTCCATCTAGAAGAGTGATGTTCTCATGATCTTTTACATAAGTGTTGAGAAAAATGAGATCGAACTGATTGCAGGAATGGACAATTGATATGACAGGTCAGATGAGTCCTTCTAAGAGATCCACATTTTGGAAGTCCAAAAGAGTTTTCTTTGTTACTCCTCAAGTATTGGAAAAAGATATACAATCTGGTAATTACTTGGTTTTACTTTAATTGTAATCTATTGGTAGTTCTGCTGGCAACATGGTTACATCGTTCTTCACTTCTTCTCTATGCATTTCTTGATGCTGACCAAAATTAGGAAATACAAACAAGGCTAAACAGTTAGTTGCTAAAAGCAATCTAATTGACCAACCATTAGTTGGCTTTGAGATGTGCTATATCCTAACAATTGAGTGGTTGATCAATCAGTCAGCTTATTCTGGTTTCTGATCTATGAAAGTTTATTAGATGGAAGCACTTGTTTCTTTTATGATTCTCTTACTACTGCTGATTCTTTACAGGGATCTCTATGAAGACCATTTTTAGTTCTTTGTTGGTCCAGAGGTCAAGAGATGCCAATTGATTTTTATTCTTGAATTAGAATATTTTTGTTGGAGCTTATGGAGATAGAAATACTTGTCTTTTTCTTCTTCTTTTTCCTCTTCATTGTCTTCATTGTCCTCTTTGTCTTTGTCTTCATTTTCTTAGTCTGCATGGACATCAACATATGCACATCATCCGTCAGGCTAAGTTTATAATATCTTTTTAGGAAAAAGAGAAGGGTCGAAAGTTTATATGGTTTTATGGATGTTATCCCATTTTGATAATTTAATGCATGATTTCCCCGAAACTGACCCACGGCACAGCGCCCATTCGCTTTGCGCGCGGGAAGGCAACGAAGTTCAGTTCAAGAGACCGCAGCGGAGTGTAAGTGGAGAGGTGGCACATTCCTTTCCATACACTTGTCAATTCCGCACTGCTGCTGAGTCGTCGGACTTATCCACCTCAGGGATTCGTGGAATTTCCGTTTTTGAATTGCGTTGGGGGAAATCTACCAAAGCTAGGCAGATAGATAGACTCCTTTCCCGCTGCTAAGGGAGAGCAAGAAAAAATATAAAATTCTTGTTTTTTTCACCAGCGCCCTCTGAAGTCAAAGTCAGGGTTACATCGAGTGAGAAAGCAGCATTTTCAAAATGAAAAGTAGGGCTTGAGGGCATTTCGAGTAATTTGATAACTTATTTCCTGTCTATATGAGAGTTGCCAACTCCGGTTGGCATGCATGAAGCAACCTATACTGTGGCTCCATACCCAGAGGGAATGGAGCAGGAAAGGTTGCTTCCCCAACGGCCACGTAGGGGGATACGTGGCCTATTCCCAGTGGTAGGTTCAAGTTCAGTTTTGAACCTACCTAAGGAGCTTAACACGTGCAAGCGACATTTCCAACAATCAACTTCCCACTTGGGATGGACGAGAGACCTACGACCGGAGACCTACGGATCAAGCTCTTCTCCTTCGGAACTTGGACATCAGCTTTAAGTTACACTTTTTATTTTTAGTCAGAAGTGAACTTTAGGTAAGAAAGTAGTCCCGTAGAAAATTCATAAAACATGCATATCCCATAACCTGAGGGGACTGATTTCTCCGTCGGCGAGGCCTATGCGGCGGGGGACCATTCGGTCTCCCTCGCAGGTTGCTACGCCGGTATATTCTCAGTCAGCGAGGCCTATGCGGCGGGGGACCATTTGGTCTCCCTCGCCAGTTGCTACGCCGGTATATTCTCGGTCGGCGAAGCCTAGTTTTATCGTATTTCGTCTCCGAAAGGGCATAGCCCAACTTCTGGAGAGACAAAACAATTCTTGTATCCTTGTCAAGCATGATAAGTGGCCTTCATCTAAATATTGAATGTTCACTGATTTTCTAATTATATACATACCATGACAATTTCTGCTCTCTTGGTGCTTAAACTATTTTATCAGACTTGCGATTTGACCAGGTTGTGCACTTTCTTTTCAGTTCTATGTGTAGTTTAACCTTTGGCGGACGTGTTTCATAAATCTTATTCTTGCAAGCTTTTCTCTAATTCAATATTTTGAATTTCTGGTATTTGTCAGGAATATGTTTAGTAAGACAACTTGTTTGTTTGGTGATCGATGAAGCTCATCGTGCTTTGGGAAATTATTCTTACTGCGTTGCAGTTCGTGAGGTTTGTTTCTATTACAGTCGTTAGCACAGAACTCAATATACTTTGTTTCCTACTATGCAAATCCTATTTCTTCTCCACTTCAGTTCATATGCTATTGTTTTAATGATGATGCTACTGTGCCAGGTGTTTACTTCCTTTTTTTTCGCAGTAGAAACATGCTCTAATTTGCGTACTTGTTGGATAATTTGTTGCATATGCAGTTGATGGCCATTCCCGTACAGTTAAGGATTTTAGCATTGACTGCAACACCAGGATGTAAGTCTTAAGATGCAAAATACCAGCCAGGTTATGCAATTCTTGTACCCTTACTGTGCACTTTGTCATTCAGCAAAACAGCAAACAATCCAGAATGTCATTGACAACTTGTGCATTTCAACCTTGGAATATCGTAATGAAAGTGATCATGATGTCAGCCCATATGTGCACAATAGGCAACTTGAAGTGATACAGGTACATGCAGGATTGTTATGGATATTGTCTGTCATATGGTGCAACTAAATTTAATTGCAAAATGGCAGGTCTCTATGGGTGATGATGCGATTGCTATCAATAATCTGCTGTTGGAAGTTATACGGCCTTATGTGGCTCGATTATGTGCCATTGGGGTACTCCATAACAGGGACTCTGCAACAGTATGTCACAGCCCTTTTTCTGTTTGTTTATATTTATATGTGTTCTTTCTATAGGCTGGTCAATGTGGATTATAAAACCAGTCGAATGTGCCTTCAATGTTGTGTTAAGGAGCTAAGTCACTTCTTGCATGGTGGAGAGTTTACTGAATTGTGGATGTTTTTATACCACCGGTTGAATATAATATTGGAAGTGCTCAGGTTGTCAACAAAATTTTTTCTAGATTGTATTATTCTTGCAAACTTGATACACACATGAATCTTCAGTATCTAAAGATAATGCCTGTTTATGGGAAAAAATGACAGTGGAATACTTTGAACAATTTGTCAAAAACTCTGTAGAAAAAGTCCTCATTTATCTTTCACTAGACCATCAAGGCTTAAATGCAACCTTATCACAGTACGCAGATGAAGCACGTTGTTATATTTTCTTACCATAATGAAATATCAATATTACCATTTAGCAGGTATTAAGCTAGTAAATAACAATTTGCGAGTTCCTCATTTTATTTATTTCAAGAGGAGTGTGTGTAGGGGTAGGGGCGGCGGTGGTGGTTGTGGAGCAGTGGAGCTTGGAGGTTATTCCAAATTTCGGAATATGTGCTCTGAATTTTGAAGCTAATGATATCTGATCTACAGCATCATCGCGACTCAATGACTCTTAATTATTTGTTTCTTTATCACTTTATCACTTCATGTATTGCAGAAGATCACACTACTTACCAAGTTTTTTATCTTTTCATTTATTCACATTTCTTGTGCTGATTGTGCACTATTTCATTACTTCTTATTGCTAGTTGAGCCCGTGTGAGTTACTGAATTCAAGGGATAAATTTCGGCAAGCACCTCCATCAAATCTTCCTCACACAAAATATGGAGAAGTTGAAGGGTGTTTTGGAGTTCTTATCACCCTTTACCACGTAAGGAAGTTACTTTCTAGCCATGGTATCAGGCCAGCATATGAAATGCTTCAAGAAAAGTTGAAACAAGGGTACTTTTTTTCATGTGCTTTCTATAGGAAATTTTGCCAATCCAGTTATTTGTACACTGTTTTTGCTATCTGTTTTCTTCTCATGCCAGCCTTTCATATAAATCATACTATGCGTTGCCATAAAGCTACTTGCTATCTTATAAGCACTGGAACAATATGTTCAATGCAAGTCTCTTTCCATAATGTGTACCAATCCCATGTAGAGGCCTAGCTTTGTAGGCAACTCATTCATTTTTCAGGCCCAACCTCGTATGCATCTTTACATAGTGTGGCGTCTTTCTGCTTTGCCTTGTGAGACTTCTCACTAGTTTATGATTTGACTTATTATTTTTAATCATACCTTGCAAGTCTCTCTTGGCGAGGAAGCATAAGTGGGCAATCACACATTTTTCCTGCTTTCAATTTGATAAATCAATATCTTTTGGAGATGGAAAGACCTCTGTATAGTTTTCATCAGATGCCTGTGCAATTTATTAATGTCAGTTTGAGATAGTACGCGTCCTCAGTAACTTAACAATAAGAAGGGTAGCAGTTCTTGATGACGTCGCACAAATTCAGCTATTCGTTGTCAGTGGCAACTTAACCTTACCAATGGTTTTATGTGTTTGAAAATTTTCTTGATGACAGCCCTTGATTTGCATATTCTTTTTCCTCTAGTGAATTTGCTTTTGTTGACCTTTGAGCTGGTTTCTGTGAAGGTCATTTTCAAGGCTAATGTCAAGAAATGAAACCATGTGGAAAGCAAAGCTTTTGATGCAACAAAACTTGTCTGTTGGTGCTCCAAATCCAAAACTAATGAAAATGACAGAAGTTCTGATTGATCATTTCAGTATGTGGATTTCTAGTTCAATCTTCATTAATATTATTTGTGCATTTGTATACTTTTGGAGTAATACATTTATGTACATGCTTAATTTAAGCGAGCATTTTGTAACAGTATAATTTGCCTGATTCTATTATTTTATCTTCTTATATCTTTTTGTGCTCTTAATACTTGGTATTAATTGGGTTCCCTTGTAAATTATTGCAACTCTGAAATCCTTCACTTTTTTTGCCCAGTGCAAAAATAACATTTAGCTTTTGTGATCATTTTTAGCCACTCATTCAATTTTGAATGGATGGTCAATTTTGCGTATGCACATTATATATACTTGTCACATTTTGTAGACACTACGGCTGAGCTTAGGTTATACTGAGCTAAGCTTGAGCCTTGTAGCCCTTGCCTGAAATCTTTGGGCATCAAATATATCAGCCAAGGCACAACATGAAGCCTGCACCAGAAGGCTCACACAGAAACCAATTTTGGCTTGGTCTGAGCCTGTATTTCAACCGTAGATCTTTACCGGATATAGAAAGTCAAGCCAGAGCTTTTCTAATCTCCATTTCTTCTTTTATGTTGCTGGTTTTCTACAAGTGTAATATTTGTTTGTCCTGGTGCAGGAAAAAAAGATCCCAAGGACTCCAGGGTTATCATCTTTTCCAATTTTAGGGGCAGTGTCAAGTAAGAAGTTTTCTTATCAAAATTTTGCTTTTTCCGAAACTTAGTGCTTTTTTTCTTCATAGTTGTTATCTCTATTGTGATCTGTCAGTTTAAATAATGTGACGTACTTTTTTGCTGTAACTTGCGTGACATTAGTACATATTGAAAGATCAGGTGTGTTGACGGTGTATGAAGGTACTAAAACTTTTTGCCATTTAGATGACCTCATGAAGTACTTCTACCATTCTACGGAGAGTTGCATGACATTAGTATAAAGCAGGCACAGCTTTTACCACTAATTAGTTTGGATGACGATATATTTTGCAACTGCATTATTGATTTTTTAAGAATAAAGTTACTTTCCGCTGTAAAGTTGCACTTTTGGAACTTAGCATATATACCTCACTGTTAACATTAGGTTGACATATGGTAAAACCAATCCACTAACTTTTTCCATGGCTTCAAGTTTTAATATACTGCTGTTGGCATTCAGAGGCTCTAATTGTTTTTTCCCCCATTCTTTTGTGGTCTAAACAACATGAAAGTCCACATACTTTATCTGATATAAAACTTAAAATCTGGTGCTTGATTTCCTCTATATTGCCTTTATTGGAAAAACAACTCCATAGCAAGCATTTATTTGTCTTTTTTTTCCTTTAGGAATAAAATACAGTGTGTTCCCAGATGCATTGTGATATCTGACTTCAAGTATTTAACCAAAGTTGAGATACAGTCGTTGGTTTCTTCCATTGCCTCTACTGGCAAACAACTCTCCCTTTGATTAATGCCTATTCATCCCCATTCCTTTATCTGCTTCTTCGCTGAATTAATTGGTAGGATTGACTTATGACTTCAAATTATCTCAGAGATATCATGAATTCGTTGGCAAATGTTGGTGGCGACCTGATTAAAGCAACTGAGTTCATTGGTCAAAGTTCAGGTTTGTTAGTATCTTTTTGCTTGTGTGCTTTATTTTATTTTAAAAAAACATGCATAAAAACTAGGATCTAGCGTCTGGGCAGTTTCTTCTATCGGTATCTGTTTTTTGTACTTTAGTAATTTGAAAATGAGCAAGGTAAAGATTCTCAGATGCGTGCATAGGACACGCTTTTATGTGTTCTCTATTTTCAATATGTCCTATTCTGACAATATGGCCCTCTAAAGGCTAGAACAATTAAGCTTTAGGAGTATCTTCACATTGAAAGAATTTATGGATAATAAATAACATTTGTACATCTGAAGATATAGCAGGCACTTCTATTATCCATTCATGCAGGAAATGCTTACTACTAAAGTACTAATTTTCTTTTATTAGTTTATTTTGCCAAAGCATTCTCTCATTTGTCAAGTTGGTTTGACAGAAGGCATGGATGCATTCTTGTATATGACATTGTATAACTTGCTAGAGTTCTTGAAATTGCTTGACCTTCTGCAGGTAAAACGTTAAAAGGGCAAACACAGAAGGTGCAACAAGCTGTTTTACAGGTATGCAAATATTCTGCTTGATATTTGCAATACATACAGCGAATTTTCAGCTTGACTTTCAATTTCTCCACAGAAGTTCCGAACTGGCGGGTACAATGTGATTGTTGCCACATCAATTGGTGAGGAAGGCCTGGATATTATGGAAGTTGATCTTGTGATTTGTTTTGATGCCAATGTCTCTCCTTTAAGAATGATCCAGCGCATGGGAAGGACAGGAAGGAAGCACGATGGCCGAGTTGATATCCTTTTCTAATGCCACAATTCATTCATTTTCTTAATATTCTTGCTTAAAATGTTCCCTTAACTGTTAACACTGGTTCTAGCTTGTGAAGGGTCCGAGCTGAAAGGATACTTAAAAAAGCAGGCAAGCAGCAAGTCTATTAGGAAGCATATGAATAATGGTGGACTCAAGAGCTTTGATTTCCATGCTAGTCCTAGAATGGTAAGACTATTTGACTTGTCATTTGTACTTTACCATAATTATCTGCTCCCTATCTTTCCAGAGCCAACCATAAATATTCTTCACAGATTCCACACATATGCAAACCAGAGGTTCAGTTTGTTGAACTATCAATAGAGCAATTCATTCCTCGTGGAAAGAAAGTGAAAACTGATGCATCAGATAAACCACCACTTCTGAAGAACATTTCAGACACAGAGAATAAGTTAATTTCTAAGTACTTCCATCATGCATGGAAACCATCTCTTATTGCTTTTCCCAGTTTCCAGACTTTCCCATGTTGTGTACACAATGTCCAGCACTCGTTCAGAACAACAGCTATGTTGATTGATGCCATGCAACAGCTTCAAGGGCTATCATTTTCTAAAACTATGAATGATCCTTCTCCAGCTCGATCACCCGGTCAGCTTTCTAAACTTATGGTTATTTTCCATTACAGTCATCACTGTAGTCATTGTCATAATGAAAATGCAATAGCTAGGGCACTGTTGGAATTATTAGTTTCCGATATTAGACTATGGAATCTTAATTTCAAAACCAACTCAAAGGTGGGTTCTTTTTGAAGTGTCAAAGGTAGGATTTAATTGAGAGAGGTCCTGATCGTTTGGGGTTTATGAGAACCAATTAGAGGGTTGGGTAATCTCTTGTAAGGCTACATTAACACCATTAGATTTTCATGGTTGGAGGTTGAATCTTTGGAAGAAAAGCCTTTGATAAAGGTTTTGAGTGAGAATACTTGATATCTGAGTGAAGTATTTTCTTTTTCTTTCTTTTTTTTTTTGTTTTTTCCCTTCTTTCAGTTCTTGGAAATTATTGTAGTGGTAAGGTATATATATATATATATATATATATATANTATATATATATATATATATATATATATATATATATATACCTTCGTTCTAGTTAGCAACTAAGTTATTAGAAGGCAAAAAAATTTTACACAATCAGTACTTGACACCAAAATGCATTTGCAGATCTCCCTGGTGATAACAATGTTTGGGAAAAACAGCCTCAGGAGAAAGTTGGTCAGGTTGAAGTATTCTCTAGAGAGGTTTTGGAATGTGAAAGTGGCCTTTGTATGCCTGATGCTGTGGCTCAGAAGCCTAGTGCTCATTGTTTTTTATTCGGTGGAGATTTTGTGAGCGTGAGTGCCATAGGCTGTGTTTCCGTTGCATTTGTACCTTCCCTTCCACTAAAACTATCTGAAATCCCAAAGGTCGCAACAGCTGAAAGTGATAAAGAACTTCAAAGCAACTTGAGGAAAAAGGTTACTTCTTGGAAAGCTGCTGAAGCACACAATAATAGGTCAACTACTGAGGTTGAACAATCTGTAGAAGTTGAAGGCTCATCAAAATCAAAGAGCATGGACAATGAACAGAATTTAACATCATATTCACCAGAATTTTCTGGGCATAATGAGCACAGTAAGTTTGTGCTTGAAACACCGGTGTGTAAAGCGATCACACATGTTGAGGACAGCACTGGAACACCTGGGAAAGTGGAAATTATGGATCTAGCTTTGGTAGGTGGTGAATCAAGAAAAAGTATTGGAGATATGGAGCTTAGTCCTAGACTTACTCATTATATAGAAGAAGGTATTGTTCCTGAGTCTCCCATGGTAAAAGTTAGCCATTGTCCACTCAAAGTCAAGAGTATTATGAAGTCTGCCAGCCTGCCATTGGAGAATAACACGGATAAACGTGGAATGCATCACATCCAAGATAGTGTACATGACACTGAAAGAAATGTGGATGTGCTTGTCTCTCCTTTAGATGGGAAATTAGAAACTCCTTTGGCAAATCCAAGGAACAATAGCTCCAGTGAAGGCTGGCAGTTGAGCTCTGGAGGTGCCTCGCGATCAGTCCAGCGAGCACCTAAGTTTAAAAGATTGTGCAAATATGGAGAGAAGATCAAACGGCTCTCTTGCAGGAATTTGGAGGAAAAATATGATAAGCGTGTACAAAAGAGCCATCGGTCCACGGTAAATCAACCGGAGAGTGTCAGAGGTAAGATTAACTTAATGTTCTCTTATCCCTAAATTCAAGTTTTCTAAAAAACATTTCTCCACTAACTTTCCTGGAATATTATAAGTTTTACCACAACTGTGGCTTTTTCTTTTTGTCTCATCAACCATTTGGTATCTATCCAAAAAAGAGCTTTCAACTGATATTGCTGCACTAGTTCCTCAGAATATTATTCTTTTCCAACATGCACGGGTTAATCATGTTCATTTAGCTATTTAGCACTTGATAATTTTGCTATGCAGGTAAAAAGAAAAGCAAAAGATGTGGGCGTATGTTCATTGAAGAGGAAGCTGAGTAAGACCATCTTCCTATTTTACTCTCAAAAACTATTACGTAAAAGAAAGTTGCATCCAATGTGCCGGCCCATTTTATTTGCTGCAGCATTTTAGGTTGTGGTCTTAATGTTAAGATTTAGGCAGTCAATCTAAGAGATATTCTAATTGCAAGTATTAACCCTGTACAGGATATCTGAGGATGCAGTAGTTTCAGAAGATGAAGAAGATGAAAATGAGGGTGAATATGAGGACAGTTTCATTGATGATAGTACAAATCCTACTGAAGCATGTACTCATGTGGAAAATAATAGGAATGACATGATGGCCTTTTATAGGTAATTGAGGACCTATTATCTGCAATTTATTTATTTTTTATAACTTTTTTGAATGTTAATCTAACAAAATAGTGATTGAGCATTGATCATCATCATTTGACATGCCAAATTATTTTCTGTTTAAGAGATGGACCTTGGGGTCATTTTCTTCCAGTAATGACTGAAACACTACATGTAAATGCTCGATGAACATTAATCAAATGGATTTTAATTTGGAGCTAACAAATCGACCGTTCCTTTCTAGACCTTCTTTAGTTGTTTTGATGACTGACTACTCAGCTACTAGTTACAACATACGAACATGCACACGCACATGGCTATAACGAAAACAAGCATGCATGCCAACACAGACATCAGATCACAATCACTTATGTGCATGGGCACAAAATGTGTAGATATTGAGTGACAAACTTAAATTCACTCACTGAATCATCTTAATGTTATTTTAGGCTTACTACTGCACTGCAACTTCTAAATGTTTCTCTTTAGTCTGAATATGATTTTCAGATGCTGCTAATTTCATGCAGGCGTTCTTTGCTCACCCAGTCGCCCTTAGAAACTCTTCCAAGATGCCTGGCTGCCTCATATGATTCTGTTTCCTCGAGGAAGTCAGAAAGTGAAAGCTGTTCCTCAGAAAAACATAATTCTTCTATCCATACTCAGTATGGCCTACCCTCTACGGCACATTCCACCGAAAGGAGGGCTCTAACCTCCACTGCCATGAATGAGATTGGTGAAACAAGTAACAACCAAAAAGATATCTCAGCTAAACTTGAGAGCAGAAAAAGAAAGTTAAGCTTTCAGCATGCTGCCTCGATGCCTGTTACAAACTTCAAGCCACCCTCGGAGTGCCAATCAGGGAATGCTGAAGTTAATGATAAGTTATTTTTTGATGATGATTTCTATTTGAGTATTGATCTTGATGCAGTGGAAGCACAAGCCACTGAATTACTAAAGGTTAAGTCTGGAGTATCTGTTGGAGAAACACAAGCAATGAATCCCGATAACTCTATTGGAATTAAGAGAGACTTGGGCATGAGTTGTCCTGGTTCCCCGTCTTTTGATTTGGGAATCTGAGTGTCATATTTTGAACACCCTTTTTGATTATTGATGATCAGAGGCTAGTTCCGATGGTAGTAGTCTGATGTCCTTGCAAGTGGCAACACAGCTTCGGCTCATATGCTTGCCATAGCATAATTCAGTGGGCCTGTTTGAAAAGTTGATGTGAAAAATGAAGGAATTGGGCTTCCGGCGAGATATTCAGATTGCGTGTAAGGGAGCTTGGAAGATTTGGATCTCATGCCAAATCCTATCTATGCTCCGTGCCTCAACAATGGTGGTGCTTATTGGTGATATATAAGTTACGCGAGTCGCGGTCTAGAGACCAGAGGTAGTGGTGGAAGATTGGATTGGCGCGCACATCTTTTGTACAATGGAAAGACAAATTACAGGAAAGAATGTGCAGTTTGTATACAAAGCTTGTAAAGTGTGAATAGTAACCAGCATAAAGAAATCAGTGTTTAATTTAATCTACATGTTGGCCTACGGGCAACAGGCTATACTCGTCCAAAAAATAAAAGGGCGTACAGCTGTTAATATTTACTCTATTGGAAGACCCAAGATATATAGTGACCATGTACGATGTGCTTGAAGACCAATGGAAGTAGTAAGCAGGCATGAATAATTTTCTGTGGGTGAGATGAGTAGAATTCTAGAATTGGTTCATTGACTGGTCGCATGTTGCACGTGCCAAGTACTAACATCACATTTTCTGCTGGGTTTAATATATTACCCTCTTCTCTGGACTCTGGAGTTGAATTATTATAGAAATGGTTTTCTGATACGGAAGCTCTCAGATTGCAAGAAATTTGCAGGAAGCTCTCAAAATGTAAGAAATTCGTTGCATCACTTTCGTGTAAGATTTGTAGTTTCCATGCCAGTTAGAGGTACTCACTCCTTAAAGTTGTTGTATATGCGTAATGCAATGCAAAGATACAATTGCCGGTACATTTACTTTCTGTATAACAATGCATAGATAAAGCTGACAGTTAAAGAAAGGGCCACCGCAGTATCTAGACCATGGAAAGAAAATGCAAATTGCAGTTTAATTTACACAAGCATTTAGAAGTGCATCAGGAAGCATATCAAGCATACGGAGCTATCTTTACTTTCAACAAGACAAAACTTGCTTTTGGATGAGCTAAAACATTAACCTCACATCAAAAGCAAAAAGAAGCGTATCTAGAACTAGCCGAACTGCTAAGTTGGGACCGTTCATCTCTTTCCGTGAACAACACACGATTCGTCAAACACGAACAAAGTGGAGAGACTTTAGGGCTGCCTCAGGTAGATGCCCATCTTGGGGAACCCAAACACCACTGTTATATGGAAGTACCACTTGTTGGTTGGTATTCTTCCTGTCGGTGCTAGTTTCTCCAAATGAGTCTGAATTCTTTCTCTTTACAAACTCAAAGAATTCTGCAACTTGGCGAGCATACCTAAAAAAGCAATCAAATTTAACATTATGTTGAGGAAATCATTAATCATCAAAACCATCATGCTGTTTAAATCATCACTTCCTATAGTCAACCCTTCAGCAGAATTGCCCAAATATGAACTAATATGATTAAAAAAACACTTTCTAAGAATTCACTAGTCTCCAATTACAGCAAGAACATCCATGAACTATTTGGGATAAATGAGAACTTACTGCCTCTTAGCTTCAATATCCTTGCTGAAATCTATGTTGGGTTCACAATCCAGCACCAATGCGGGAACCTGCTCAAAAACAGAATATATAATTACATGAGAAGTTCGAATAGAGAGTGAAGAGGGAGATCTATCAATACTATACCTTTTGAATACTTGAATGCAAATGATTGCCTTCCAAATAGAATACACGGTCTCTTATATCAGGATGTAAGGAACTGTCCATATGCTTGGGTAGCTGACTGACTGAAAGCACACCATGGTTTCCACTTTGAAAGGGGAATAACCAGCTTTCGTGTTTTTCATGCAAGCCCCTTAGATAATCTAAGGACACACCACCTTCTTCAGCTCTCTTGCGTAGCATCATTCTCTTGTGGCAAGTATCAGGGCTAGCCCTAAGATATATGAATCCATCAGGTATAAGGCCTGGCAAACTAGATACAACAGGATCAAACCAAGAGTCATAGATACTAATTTCCATCTCATTCATCCAATTAGCTTCATGAACGGCCCGCACAAAGACCTGACATTTGAAAATTCAGTTTATAGAGAATTTAATTACTACTCCTAAAATGAAAGGAAAATCTAATTATTACTAAAATGAAAGGAAAATAGACTAAGTGCTTTTTTGGCTTGGATTCTGGGGAAGCTTCTTTACTTTGAGAAGTACCAGTTAGGTTCTTGCAAGCAAAACCTGCTGAACATTTGTTGTAGCAGGCAACATAGGTGGGCTTATAGGCCCCCAAACCAGAAGCTCCAATATAAAGCTTCTGATGTGGCTTCTAAGCAAGCAGCTGTTGGAGAAGTTTTTAAATAAAAAAAAAAACAAGCCATTAGTGCGACTTCCAACAACTCGTCAGACAGCACTTTTGCTAAAGCTCTAGCATGGTCAGACGGATCATAAAAAGAGAATGGTAAACAAATACAACAGGCTGCAATTTTAGATGGAAATTTACAAAAGCATGACCAATAGTAGATTCAGTACCATTCGATCGCTGAAAACACTTCTTTCCATCAGCCTCAGAGGCTTGATTCCACCAGCTGATTCTCTTTCCTGCATTACTCTCGTCACGAACACATAGTTCTGAAAGGTGTACGCATACCTTTGTGGCTCAGCATAAAAGGCATCCAGTATATTGAAGTGTTCAGGACCGACATCCTGCCATTTTGCGATAGGCTCGGGCACAATCTCTACAAGATCTCGTAATTCAAATGTCTCGTTAGCTATTCTTTGCAAGAAAGTGGTTTTCCCTACACTAATATTTCCCTCAACACAGAAAGTCAGCCTTTTCTTCTGGGTAGACTTAATTTCAGAGTGGGGATTCTCCTCTTCTAACTCTTCATCCACACTCTCTTTGATAAAAGTTGTTATACTCTCTGCATGGTTCTTATGGATGATTCCAACTGAGCTACGTAAAAACTCAACCATCTTCTCACTAGATTTACCAAAGAACTGCACATATAGGAAAGTGTGGATATAAACAATCATCAAATTGTATCTCGAACCTTAAGTTGAAGTTCCGAAGATCGTATTTCATCATCCTAACCTTATGTTTAACCAGTACTCAGCAGGATAACTTATATTCAACTTCATAACAAGAACATGCAATAAATGAACAAATTACAGAGATATATAGGAAGGAAATGACCACATACCTTGTCCCTGTAAAGCTGTTTGAGCTTAGCAACTCCACTATAACCCTTGTCCATGAGCTTCCGAAGATTCCGAGGCCCGACCCCAGGAATCGTCAAGAGCTCAACACTCTCCGCAGGCGGAGCATTGAAACCCCCACTCCTCACCCTCCGCTCCACTCTCTCATGCCCTTCTAGGGCTTTCCTCTCCCCTTCCCCAACCTCCTCTCCCTTCTCCTCCGCTTTTCCTCTCTCCTCCACATCAAACCCACTAACACACTCACCCTTCTCCCGATTCCTCAGCCCCTCGGCCGCCCTAAAACCCCGCTCGCCGCCGCCGTGCGACCAGGCGCCGAACGGCGGCGCCTGATCTCGCCGCAAGAGCGGCGGCCACGCACATTTCGACCGCAGGCCACCGCAGTAGCAGATAGAGTGCGTGGTGGTGGTCCGGTTCGCGGCGGCGGCGGCGGCGGCCGCGGCACCGTGGGAGGGCGGCGGCTGAAGGTGGAGCGCGCGCATGGAGAAGCGAGAGAGGGGATTGAGCCGAAGAGCCCTCACCTCAAGCCACCCCGCCGTGGAGAGAACGGGGCCGGGGACCGCGGCGGCGCACCAGAGCTTCTGCATCCCTAGAAGCGGCGGTGTTCATGAATGAGAGGGAGGGGAATGGAGGTTAGGGTTTCTAATTTGGGGGCGGGGGAGGGGGTGTGAGAGAGGAGGAGCCAAGGAGAAGAGAGATCAGGGTTTTAGAGAGAGAGGGAGAGAGAGAGAGAGAGAGAGCGCGCGCGCGGAGCTCGAAGGTCGAGAGTTATTAGGGTTTTAGGAATGGAGGGAAAAGGGTGAGGCGGGTGTTCGGAGGTGGAATGGGGATTTTGACTAGGGCGCGCGCCAAGGGAGAAAATTAACGTTGGGCCTAGAGAATACTAAATGAGTTGGCCCGGCCGATTAAGCTTATAGCCCTATCCAAACTGAAAGAAGGGCTTGGCCCACTAAGTTTGGGATCACAATTTCGATCCGTGAGTGGCGTATGGGCCCCTTATGGTCCGACCAAAACTTGGCTCAGTCCATATGGTTGTGTGTGAACTGCAATTTATATTATAGTGTAAAACATATAAATAGTCGCTATGCTACACAGATATTCCAACTTGGGTCTCATACTTTCTATCTAAACTTTCACATATATTATGCTGGGCAATTATATGCTTTAGTACTTGGAGCCAATTCAAATGTTTGTGTTTGGTTTACCAGATTGTCCGAAACTAAAAGAGTTTTATTTCAGCCTTGCGCAGTAGTCCATAATGCCCCTTATCCAAATACTACTAAGACTTTCTTTGTGATTAATCGTTGCATTATGTCCAGTAAAAATGTACGATCAGTAAAAAAAAGTACGATGAGAAAATAGAGAAGTATACCTCTACATCTATCTTTGTTTATCAACTCTTTCTGCTAAGTAGCATTAGATAAACCTTAATATCAAACAAGCTCTAGGATGTAGTCAGTCGCGCTTTTAAACTATGTGATGTATTAATTCTTTTCCTTTCTTCACTAACTCACATTTAACATTAGGGCATATTTGGTTCATGATTAAAATAGGAATATCAAATGAAGTAGGATTGCATCGGAATAGAAAATGGAATGACGAATCATTCAAAGGTTCATTATTGGAATGGAAATTGGAAACAATATCTAGGATTTTGTGAGGGTTTTGGTTGAGAGAGAGAAGAGTGATGAAGAGAAAGGAAGAGGAGATGTTTATGAGAAAGGATTTTGAGTGATTTACTTTGAAATGAGGCCAATTCAGGATTCAAAATTGAATTGGGTCATAAATGGATTGGGTCATTCCAATTCTACAGTGGAATAAAAATCGAAATTCGATTTCTGTAAAATAAAAACAACTGTTGAAATTAGTAAATTCCATTCTAATTTCGTAGTCTAAAATAGATATATAAATCAAACAAACCCTTAGAGGGTTTGAGTGACTTAAGTATTATCCTGGTCAATTGCAGGGTGGAGGGAGCAACATAAAACACAACTTACATGAAATAATACTCCTACCTGCCCATAACATCAGTGGCCCTTACTACAGGAATTTAAGTTGTTGGTCTACACTCAACACTTTGGGCCATGGATTATGGCTAACAGTGTCCTATGTTGGGCAGCAGAGTGCAATTATATGGAGCCCCAGTAGTTGGTGCACCATATTTCATACTATGAGAGCCCCTACCATTAAATCAACTGGAATTTTGGTGTGGCATGAATAGTGGTTTGGTGGTAGAGTTCTCTAGGTGGTTTGTCAAATTTGTACCATTTGTTGCTTCTTGATTAAAAATTAAATGAACATGTAATAGTTTTATGAACCCCCTAATATCTTTGGAGGGTTTTTTTTTTAAAAAAAAAAAATTCTTTCCATATTGGATTAGAATTTTCATGCTAAGATTCCTAAAAATGCATCCCTAGCAGAGCTTCTTAAAAGTGTCTGATATTGTAACATAGTGATAGTCGAAGAGTGATAGCTATATATAGTTTACAACAAAAGAAATCACAATCTAATTAAGTAACTTTGATTTATTAGTATGCCTTAACCAACTTGTAATGTTCTCCTCCTTTAGGAAAAGCTTTTTCACTCATCTATAGCGACTTCACCTTCACCAACACCTCCCTAGGCCCATGCTAAAATAAGAACTATATATATATCTAGGCTAATAGAAGAAATGAAGTTGGTGGAGACTATGTGTAGGACCAACCATGTGTATGAACTCTAAATTAATCCTTGTTAAGTTTCTATATCTTGCTCATTAGGTGACCTATCAACATTAATAGCATTCACAATTTCTTAATTGGACATCATGCAACTACCATGCATATGTATCACCAAGAAATCCTCTCTATTCTCTTTTCTCAACAGATTAGATTTTTTCATTAAGCATTTAGTTTACTTTTTAGTCGAATTATATGCCTAAAAAACGTCCTTTATGCAAAGTTAATTAATGAAGCTGAATAATTAGGTCTCTTCTAGCTATGACATCGATCTACTTGTTCTTTTTTATTCCTTAACCTCAAGTTCTAATGTGATTGAATGCATTGATGGATGTCATCTTTCCCTTATTGTTGTTTAATTTGTTTGTACTGTGCCCCAGTCGAATGCTAAATGGCAAACTTCAAACAATAAAAAGGGAAAAGAAAAAAAAAAAAGAAGCTAAATTCTTGATCTTTGCTGCCAAAAGAAAATTATAGGTGTTTAGATGGTAAACAATATTCAACAAATCACGTGTATTTAATTGCCTAAAATTTAAGTTTTTTTTAAAAAGTGTAAATATAACCAAATAAAATGAAGCCTTAATAATGAGCAACTGTTTTTTTTTTATGGAATTATATTTATCCAGCTCTTCTTATAGAACATTACTTAATCCACTCGCAATGCCATATGATGAGTACGTGGCAAGAGATCATACATATAAAACTAGGTATCTAAGCTGTAGAACACTTCAGGTATTAAGCAAAAACAAAAAATCTTACTGTTCAGATTACCAACATATGAGAACAACTCCATCAACTAATTAATTCCTCGCTTAATTATCTGCATATAAGACAAATACAAAGGCTTAATTACCAAACTAAAAAGAAAAGGAAAAAAGAGAAATAAAATGTACAATGCAAGAGTCCTGGAGTTGTAAGTGAGGAAGTCAAAATATGTAAAGCACTGGAAAAGCATGTTTGGGGCATTAAATTGAGCTTTAGATTTTTGAGTGCAATTCATAAGTGCATGTTACCAATTAGAGAAGTTAGGTATAAAAAAGTTGAAGCCAAAAGAGGGATTAATTCCATAAAAATGTAACATCTAGTGACCATCCTTATAGAAAGACAAAAGTAGGGTCAGAAAATATATAGAGAAATGAGGCTATGAGTGTTTGTTTCTGATAGGCATTAAGTAGTCTCTAAGCATAATATACTCTAAAGGGAATAGGATCTTTTCTTCGTAGAATGCTAGGTAATGAAAGCCAATAAAAATTAGTAGTTTAATAATTCTCAAGGCAAAAAACAACCATCTTCCTTTGTTATCATTCTATTGCTGGTTAGTCATGAGTCCAAACATTCCTTGTTTCACATATCTCTTGTCGATGTATGCTATTATGACTTAAGACGCAGTGTGTTTTCACAAGGCGCTCTTTGACGAAGAGTTGTGTTATAAGGAGAGAACAACTTCCTCCTAAGTAGGATCCGATACCGTGGTTCGTAGCCACATGAAGAATCTCCAAGATCTCAAAGTTCATATGAAGTTCCAAATATTTCTGTTTGTCAAGCACTCTACGCACCAAAATTAGAACAAAAAAAAAAAAGTTGGACAGCCGAATAAGCACTTATTATTAATAATATATTCTTAAAGAGGAAAACCTTCCACTTAATTATTATTATTAATATATAATTCTTAAGAGGAAAACCTTCCTTCTATGTATGAGAATCAAAGTAAAAGTTTTTACTGCAGATGTCCCATATATACTGTCCCACTCAATAATGCTATTATTTAACTTCTTTGAGAATGAACTAAGTGATGGTTGGTCACCTACGACAAAATTTCCAGGCCTGCATAATTAAAGAAAACAATACTTACTATTCTTATCTTCTAGAATCTTTAGTTAAGGAAGGAAATTAAGCACATGCAAACCTTTAACTGGTTAGGAAACGACCCACCCAGTTAAAAACAACTCCAAGAGTAGTGGTGTAAAAATTGTACCCATTAATGGATTAAACACAACCACATGAACAACTCTCTTGTTGTACTGCACCACCCAAATGCTTTTATTGCTATTAAGACAAGGTTTGTTGAGCACTAAGTGGTGTGGGTAGGTATAGCTCTATGCATGCCATCTTAATTTGTTTGCATACCTAGAGAGAGATTTAATGTTGCATGCACCAAGTCTTGAAAACTCAAAGTTAGACGTCTTAAAATATAAATACAAGCTATTAAATATAACCTATAATTTATCTCTTGATCATTAATTTATTGACGCAAAATAATTTAGTGCTCGTAACATAAAAGTCCGTAATACATTGTAATTTTTAAGAAATACCAAATTTAAATGCATGCGGTGAATCACATCTGTAATTTACATTAGATTTTAAGAGCTTTATCCCTAAATTTTGGAAATGAATAATGCTTCACTGCTCCCAATCATAAAGGAAAGTAAAATTTAGAAGACGAGAACAATATCATCGAAAAAACTTACACAATTCACACAAATATAGTAATCATGAGTAGACCTCATATACTGCTTAATTAGAATAACCACTGACAACTCCAGTTCATATTCTACTGTCATCTACTATAAAAAAATATATATATAACATTATTCTCTTGAGATCAACCTCAGTGTATGGACCGCGGTGCATGTAATAATTTCTCACAAATTGGGGAGAGAGAGAGAGAGAGAGAATCTAAAGAGGCATTTAAGTGCTCTTCCAAAATAGAACGCACGACAGCAGTAAATGCAGGAATTGACCCCAATGAAAAAGGCCCTTTGCCCCATTTTTTCCAACTAAGTAGTAATGAACTTAAATTCGAGCCATTCCTTTTGGTCCACATAAAGTGACCCCCGAACCCCTCCTTCCCCCCCATGGCTCTTTGTGATCCTACTCCCAACAAGTGGATGTGGGTGGAGACCTTTCTCCTCCTTGGTAGCTAGCGTGGTCACGAGCCACTTGTTTGACTTAGTCAACAAGGCAACATGATGTATACATTTGGAAATTGCATTGATAGATTGGTAGGAGTACTCTGTGTAGATGGGCATTTATTGAACCAAGTACAAATATATACCTACCTAATATTTTGGAGTTGGACTTTGGAGTCCCTCTCTCTCTCTCTCTCTCTCTCTCTCTCTCTCTCTCAGTTATGCATGCACCCACCTAGTGTATCCATAAGGTCTCAAAGTTCAAATCTCATTTACTATTGGATAGATTCTGTGATACTTAGGGACATTTCATTAGATATAATTATAAATATAATATAGTTAGATATGCATTCAATTAGAAATGCAACTTGCAACTACATGTATCCCATTTAGTTAGATATATATAGTAGAAATCATTGTAACTATAATAATTTATTTGATTGCACGCAGTTGAGAAATAATTTTTAAAAGTTTATCATTTTATATACATAATAGTGAGATTACTTCCAATGTAATATATATATATATATATATATAGAGAGAGAGAGAGAGAGAGAGAGAGAGAGAGCAGGGCTACTGTGCTATTAGGAGCACGGCAGTCCTTGTACTCCTAAGTTTTTAACCATTCATCAATTTTGATGGATGGTTAGGGTAAGAGAGAGAAGAGAAATTGGAGAGAAATTAAGATTCTCAATTTCTCAACTTTTTAAATATCTTCTCAATTTCTCTTCTCTCTCATCCTAACCATCCATCAAAATTGATGGATGGTTAGAAACTTAGGAGCACGAGGGCTACTGTGGCTCCTGTGCTATTAATAGCACAGTAGCCCTACTCTCTCTCTCTCTCTCTCTCTCTCTCTCTCTATATATATATATATATTGTTTAAAAAATAATTAAGAAGGTAAACATATTTTTTGTTTAAAGTTACTGTTTCCAACCGCTGCAGTTGGGTTTTCCCTTATAATTTCTACTGTAGCAGTTGAAGTTAAATATATCAAATTAAACAGTAAATTTGTATTTATATATAGTTACAACTATAACTACGTATAATCAAACGGCCCCTTAAAGTATTTATATGCTGTTGATCATTCTGGAACTTTGGCACCTAAGATTAGTTTTAGATAGTGGTAATAACAGTCTATATATCCAAGTAGATTTTAATTTTAAAATATTAATTATAAATATATGGTACGGTGCAGAAAATTTATAGATGCTCAGAGTGTGTGCAATAATTTGAAATTTCTCCTCTCTTTCTCTCTCTCGCTCTCTCTCTCTCTCATAACGTAACCTGCTGATACCTGATTGTTCTTTTCTTATCCTCCACTCACGCCTTGCCTTTTTAAGGGGTTTGGTTTGTATGGACAGTATCGGAACAGGGAATGGTAGATGAAGAGTGCATTAATTGAGCTCAATAGTACCTCGGCTGGTGATATACCCCCACACAAATTTATTCTATTAAAAAATATAAAAATATATAAAACTTATTTGAAATATAAACTATTTTAAATTAATTTTTTAATCTTTTTAATTTTAATTTTACTATTCATTTCTTTAATTTATTTGATTTGAGTTAGTTGATGTCACTTTCACTCCAAGATTTAAATTTATCATTTATTTTTACAGATTTAATTAATATATTTAATAAAATTTATGTAACTATAAATTTGTTAAAGTGAATAATTAATTTAAATATCGAAGTCAATGTACTGTTGATTAACTCAAAGCAAATAGATTGAAAGATTCGATAGTAAAAATCAAAACTTTGTTATATTTCTGTTATTTCTGAATAAAGACATAGGTCTAAGTTCCGTATCTTTTCACGTATAAAAAAAAGGGCTATTTGTACAATCTATTATAAGCTTACACTCCATTCAAAAATTTTACAAAAATTTTGAAAATAGAATTAGTATTAAAAAAAATAATGAGATAAATGAATAAATCAAGATCTCTAACATGTTAGAGTGTAAAATTTATACCTCATTTATATATAAGTTTACGGAGAGTATTTTCGTATTCTACTGCTTGCAGATGGAAAATATCAAAAAACATTTCACTTAATTACTAATATTTAACTAGTAAATTTTAATTTACGTGACCACCAATCAATTGGTATATATCTCCCCCTCCAGCAACAAGTCTCAGATCAAAGTCAAGCTACGTACAAGTCTAAGAGTGTGCATACGTTGGAGCCTACATGCTTGTATTTTTTCATATCAAACTATACATTTTTGGATAGTTTAGTTCACTTAATCAAAACCTTTGGTTTCATTAATTTCAAAAAAATAAGTTATCTATTAAATAAATTATTCATCTCCTTTGTTTAGATTATCGGACATTTAATTAGTTTGCCTTTTAATTAGAAACAAAACCTAAATATGGAAAAGAAAAAAAATATCTGGAAAAATAAAAAGAGGACACCCCCCCAACCAATAACTAAGAGGTATCTGTTTCTCTCACTACCTATGGTGACCCAAAAGGCCTAATAGTTGGTTTTGGGTATTTTTAATCTAATAATTAAAAGCTTTAAAAAAAAAACATAACAACAACAACAACAACAACTTAGGTATGGTCCATAAACCCTCTAGAAGTTGGTTATACCTACCCGTTCGACACTAATATTGCCAATATTGACATAAATGAATTAAAGTCCGCAAAGAAACAAAAATTTAACTGTAATGAAAATATCATGTATATATAAAGAGAGAGAGTTCAGCTATAATATTATTGATAACACCAAACAGTTAGTACTATCAATTTTTCCACCGTTAGATTTACTGTTTTAACTACTTCTATTTATTAGATCGTAATATTCAACCAACCACAAATTCAATACTAGGGGACCACTATCATCCTAAGTGCACATCGCTTCATCCAAGAGCCAAAAACTTAATAGCACTAATGATTTGGTGCTATTAATTAATAATATTCGAGCCTAGTTCTCTCTCTCTCTATATATATATATATATGGAACTAGACTGGAATACTATCAATAGCACCAAGCTATTGGTGCTATTAATTTTTTAGTCCGTGAATTGAGAAATGGGCGGCTAGGATGATGTGGGCCCCTTAGAGTTAAGTGGGTGGTTGGTTGAATAGTATAATCTAACGGGTAAAAATAATCATAGGGTTAAATATAACGGTAGAAAACTCGATAGCACCAAATCTTTGGTGCTATCGATAGTACCCTAGCCGGATTGACATAAACACAAGAGCTATTTAACTTAGTTATAGTGACTAACATATACATATGATTGATTCTAAAATCTATTATCTATTATCTATTAATTTACATGAATTCTCAATGTTTGTTGCCACATGACAAGTTTTCCTTCACCCTTATTAGCATGTGACTCTTCTTCTTCCTCTCACTAAACTTTCAATGTACATTTTAACGGTTCCACAAACAAAGCTTTCAATTAATATATTTAAATTGTCCCACTATCATGTATCATTCTATCGTTTCTATCTACAATTATTCATTAGGACCATTTTCATTCCCTCCACTATACTTTCAATTAATGCAAACGATTTCACTACCAAACTTTCAATTAATATGCTTAAATGATCTCACTACTATCTTACAATCCTAATCTCTTTATTTCCAATTATTCATTATGGTCATTTTCCTTCCCTTCACCCGACTTTTAATTTTTTATTGTCAATCTATTTATCAATTCTCCATCTCTCATCTTTTACTATACACTATCGTCTCCTTCTCTAGCTCCCTCCCTGTCTCTCACTAATGCGCGCTCGCTTTTCCTTTCCGCCATAACGTTTGGAGGATATATCAAGTGAGATACACAAGAAAATGTTTAATATTTTTTTTATTATTAATTACTATTATAATTTCTATCCGCTGCAAAGCGCGGGCCCTTCAGTAGTGAGAAATGAATTAATATGCTTCCTAGTTCCTCCATCTTATGTCAAATAATTTGAGACGTTGTTAATTACGAAGCCATTAATTTGCTTCTGTTTTCACTTCATGTTGACGCGAGGAGAAAAACCATTTACTAATTGTGTTGTTGTCCATGAAGTTTACATATACTTACCTTTGTAACAATTAGTCCACAAAAGCTGAAAGTTTTGTTATTCTTTTTTTTTTTAGTTGACCATGTTTAGGAGCAATTGTTATCAAGTTTTAATGACGATTAGAAGCATATCATTTTCCTACGACTAATAATTTCCTCCCTACCATCCTCTTCATTTTTTTTTCTTCTTGTTTTTTTTCCATAACCTAACTATTCGCGTGCGCAATCTGAAATGCATGTATATTTTCTTTTTCTTAAAAAAAATTGACCACGGCATATAAATAATTGAGCTATCCTTGTTGTAAATTATTCATGGCGCAACTCTAGTTTGGCCCCAAATTATAAATAATTGAGTTATGTCCATGCTTAAGGCAGTGAAAGAAACCAAAAAAAAATAATAATAAAAAAATATAAAAAATAAAAAAAAAATTGTAAGTTCAAATTTTGTTCACCAACTCCTATTATTTTAGTGATATTTTAAATTCCACAATCCAGCAGCCGCACTAATTATCGCAGCATGTTTCCACTTTTCTGCTACATGATATGCACAATTTCAGCAGGATAATTTTCAACGCATATTTAATAGGGAGGCAATAATTTTTTCCTAAACCATCAAAATAAGTGGACTAAGTCCTACAACCACGAAACCACTCTACATTTTCTACTCTGGGGAATGGGACTCCCATTTCTATCCTCGCCCAACTCTTTTTCATATCTTTTCGCTCAAGATCCACATAGTATTAGAGTCAAAGATCACATATTCAATTATTGCATATTATAAATTTGTGCAGATGCTGTCGTAAGTCTGATTAGGTCGAGTCATAATCAAAATTTGTGTGTGCGGTATCTATATATTTTAAGTGAATTAATTACAGATTTCTACAAGTAGTATCAGAGTTAGAGGTCATGAGTTCAATTCCGCATATATACTACGAATTTGTGCAGTGCCAAGAGGAGGGAATTGTTGGCTCAGAGGGACCGACATCCTATCCTGTGGCAGGAGGTCGGATTGGGCCGAGTTACAGTTTAAATGGTGGGAGGTCGGATTGTGCTGAGTCATATTCAAAGTAGCATGAAGTCAGTTGGAGCAAGTCACAATTGAGACTACATTAAGTGAATTTGTTGTATGTTTTTGATAATTTGAGCTTTTGAAATTAATAATTAACGCCAACGATCGGACATCATATACTTACTTTTATTTATTATCCTTAAAAATAGATAAAAATGTATAGAATTTTTATGAACTACAAATCATTTTGATGCAACTACCTCATCTTTTAAAATTTTAGCATTTTAATTTTTTAAATTTATTTAATCTAAATCATTTGAAGACTCATTCAATACAAAGTTTAAGTAATTAATTACATTTTTTAATAAATATATAGTTATATAAATTTTATAAAATATACTAATTGAATCTGCAAAATAAATAACACATTTAAAATTTTAATTGAACGTGCAAAGATAAATGATACATTTAAAAATTTTAAATTAAAAGAATATTTAATAGTTCAAATCAAATAAATTAATAAGTTAGGCAGAAAATTAAATTTTTAAAAATTAGATAGTTAGAACAAAATGGTTGAAAACTAATGTTAAATAATATGAAATAACTGTTATTTTCTAAAAATTTAAGCCGACAGAGAACGGTATTTAAATATTTTTTATATTTATCATTCCTCCTCATGTCTAGGTTCGAAATTTTTTTTAGACTCATCGCATGGATTTGAATTAAATAGAAGAAAATTAATAATATTAGGAGTCTGACGTGATTCAAAATCAGGCCCTTCTACTCTGAAATCATATTAAATAATACGAAAAAATCGTTATTCTCTAAAAATTTAAACTGAAAATAATATTTAAATATAAAAATATCTAACCACTAAAGCAAGTTCTATGCAATTTTACCTTGCAAATAACGATTTAATTTGTACTTCATCCGTACAACCAATAAGTCCGCCTATTCGTCTCAATTACTTTTTCTACAGTTTTTTTTTTGTTTTTGTTTTTTTGTCCTGAATTTGATTTCGATTTGTACGAAGGTCTTAAGGCTAGTTCAGAACAACTTCCAATCAATTGATGGATAAATCTGACGAGAGTTGGTTCGGTAATTTCTGCATTCTCCCGATGTAACGCCTCCAATAGTCCCACATCGGATGGGATACTAATTTCGATCAGTTTATATGAGACATACACGCTAGTAATAGTAACCTGGCTTAAGTATTTTGGGCCGATGGTTTGGGCCCAATGAGTTATTGTTGCTAGCGGGTCGGGTCGTTGCACCCGATTATACCCTGGCGTCCTGTTTTCAACTCCTTACGAACACAATCTAGAAGATTTATTAGTCCACGACCTTATATGTGAGAATAAATACAGCTTAAAAGGACCAACTTATTCTTAACTACTAGAATCAATTAAGCATATGGATAATGTATACAATATATGTGTATCTTACTATTAGTACGTATCACTTCTTTTGTGAAGTGAATTTTTGTAAAACAACTAGGATTAAATTAAAGAAACCATTGAATAAGGACCAAGTTTTCTTTATTTTCCTTGATGAGAAATTTAAACAAAGGACCAACTTGTTGGGCAAAAAGAGAGCGGGGCGAGTGAGAGGGGAATGAGGAGTGAATAAGCTAGGGTTGTTCACCAAATTGGATTAGATTCTCTCCTCCTTTCTCTTTGCCCCACACTCTCCCACCCACAAACACATGCTGAGAGGGCTTTCTAGAATCCTTAAAAGGTGGAGTTAGTGTGTGGTGTTAAAAAAATGTCGGTGGGTGGAGATAGATTACTTTCATGGAATACCATACCATGGGTGCTCGAAAAGGTACCCCTAACTATAAATCAGCGAGCTCAGCAATTCACATGTGATAACTACTTATCTCATATGATTTGCTCGGATGAATCTATATTGCTAATCTCTTATCTCATTTGATATATGAATCTCAACATGCTTCGTAGCGCAATTCACTTGATATATATTGGAACCCGCCACCAACTTATCCTACAGATTAAAATAAATTATTTTACATACAAAACATAGTTATCAGTAACATTGTGAGGTGTGCATATATAGCAACAACGGAGAGATTATGGAACTGAAATAATTTTTAGATGAAGTGAATATAAAATTTACACTTAGTCTCGAGGTGCAGAGAGAGATAGCTTTGCTTAACTAAAAATAAATGAATAATAAATTCTTTTTCAAAGTTAAAATGTATGACCGAGTTCTTAGCATAAGTAGCAGAGGATTTTATATTATCAACTAATATAAAAAAAAAAAAAAAGTAAAACAGAACAGGGTACACTTACAATACCTACCTACCAAATCCAGCTCCTGGGCTTTGTAACCACCCCGCCACCTCCGCGCACCAACTCGGTCAAATGAGCCGATGCTGTGGGAGGGATCGAGTCAATGGGCCCCACCCACACCCCCACCCCCACCCCCAAACCCCAACCCCATCCCCACCCTCTCATCTCCCGTATAAATCCACGCTCCCTCTCTCTCCTCCCCTCATTATTAATTCCCCCTCCCCCGATCTCCAAATCTCTATCTCCCAAACCCTTTCGAAACCAAAAAACCAAGAAGAACCCAGGGAACTCAGAATCGAATTAAAACGCAGGAACGTTAATTTGTATTATTATTATTATTATTATTATAAATTACAGTTACATATTCACGTAGCAGCGTCATGGGAAGGTCCCCATGCTGTGAGAAGGCGCACACCAACAAGGGAGCGTGGACGAAGGAGGAGGACCAGAGGCTCATCGCCTACATCCAAGCCCACGGCGAGGGGTGCTGGAGATCCCTCCCCAAAGCCGCAGGTTTTTTTTTTTCTTTTCTTTTTTTCTTTTTTTTTTTCCTTCTTATTATTAATTAACTTTCTCAATTTCCTCTCTTGTATTTTTTCCGTTTATAATTAAGTTTTTTATTGTTTGTTGTGCTTGCAGGTCTTCTTCGGTGCGGCAAGAGTTGCCGACTCCGTTGGATCAATTACCTACGGCCTGATCTTAAGCGAGGTAACTTCACCGAAGAGGAGGACGAGCTCATTATCAAACTCCACGGCTTGTTAGGAAACAAGTGAGCCCAATATATACCTTTCTCTCTCTCTCTCACTACGCTTGTGATACATGTGTGTTTTTTCTTTTCTTTTTTTTTTTTTTACTTATTTGGAATGTTATGTTTGGATATAGATAGAAACAATGAAACAATGAAACATAGGTCGGTGATGCGTTCTTTTTTTTTTTCTCCCTCGAGAAAAGATAAGATATGTAATGTTTTCAGTTAAAAGTACTTGCTCTGTTTTATTACCGTTTCTGATTGGAGCAGTAGTTGATTTTACAAAACATCTTTAATAAATAAAAAAACTTAAATTAGCTAAAAATAAGATTCTAATCCTTAGCAAAAACACTCTAATTTTTTTTTTAACAAAAAACAAATTATATATTACAGGTGGTCTCTGATAGCAGCGCGGTTACCGGGAAGAACAGACAACGAAATCAAGAACTACTGGAACACACACATCAAGCGAAAGCTCCTGAGCCGCGGGCTGGACCCCCAGACCCACCGGCCCCTCAATGCAGTATCTCCTTCGCCGCCGCCGCCACCCTCGCTCTTTTCTGCCGCCGCCGCCGCCGCCGCCGCACAAAAGCACGAATCTCCAATCGTACCGGATGTCATCGTCGCCGCCGCCGTCCCCAAGGCGGAGGCGGCGTACTCCACCGACGACGGCCACAGCAGCGGCGGCGAAGCGCCGACGCAGCATTACGACCTCGACCTCAACCTCGACCTCTCCATAAGCTTACCCAGCTATAACTACTCCCCCCGGCGTTCCCCACAGTTAGAAACAGTTTCTAATAATTCTACTTGTACTGGAGCGGGTACGGCTTCTGCAGCTTACGCTCAATCCGTTTGCTTGTGTTATCATCTTGGGTTTCAGAGCGGCGACGCTTGTACCTGTCAAGCTATTCCGAACCAACATATTTTCAGATACATTAGACCCTTGGAGGATGCGCAATGATAACTCATACATATGGCTTTTATTCTTTTTTTTTTTCCTTCTTTTTTTTTTTTTTTGAAGGGGGATTTTCATGAATGTAATTAATCTGATCATGGGGCAATATATTTCGTTTCTCAAAATTCTCGCGGTTTATTTTTTTTTAAAAAAATAAGGTAATAATCTTTCCGCTTCGAACTTAGCTACAAAAATTGGAGATTCAAAATTTTACTTTTAATTTTTTAATTAAGTGTTATTTTATCCAGACATATGGACATATATAAGTGTTTATTTGATACTATACTTTCTCAGTATTACCATGCTCGTCTCCAACATATATTTTAGTGTTGACCTTAGTTTTTAAATCTTTAGTTTTTGTAAATATCAAATTCATAAAGTGTATAAATTATTAATATTGATCAAATCCCTTCTTTTAATTAAATTAAAACTATATTAATCTGGTTGCTATATGCGGCGGAACCAATAGATGTTCGACACATGACTACTTTCATCCAAATTAATTAATCTTTCACAAAAGAAACTTGATTAAAATGAGTGATAGACGAAAAAACTTCAAATTGTAAAAAAATTATGAGGGTGAGGATCAAATAAAAGTTCGCTAAAGGATTGAACCAACTATTCAAATAAAGCACTTAAGTTGACCCCATTAGACTCTAACTAATATAAAGTAAATTATTTTAAAAATTTAACATATAGAACAAAAATTATTAGAGATAAAACATATGCATTAGCAGCCTGATTTAACAGATCTAATTTGTTTTTTTTTAAGACAAAGTAATATACTACCGTTTTGTTCATTCTTTTAAAAAATAAAATTTAAAAATGTAAAGTAATCATTTATCATTTGCATTAGGGACGATAGGTAAGAGATCTAATTTGTTGATAAAATTTTTGTTCTCCTAACATTGTTGGTATATTATTTTCAATTTCCTAAAAAAAAAAGAAAAAGAGAACTTAAAATGGAGAAGCAGTTCCAATATTATGAGTTGGGTCAAATACGTGCTTTGATGGGTTGGGTGGTGCTCAAAACTTGCGCTGCACTTTTCACCTTCTTGGACGGCCAAAAAGATGGGCAAAAACGTGACAAGTGTTTGTGTGTGAAGCTAAAAAGACTAAGAGAGAGAGAGAGAGAGAGAGAGAGAGAGAGAGAGAGAGAGAGAGGGGTAGTGGTTGGAGAGAGTTAGGTACTTAAAATTTGGAGTTGGGGCATGTGATGAGGAGTGTGAGAGAGAAAGAGAGAGAGAGTCTCTTTTGTCACGGAGAGGAGTGTGGGGAAAACATGTGATATGTTTTTGGGTAGGTAAGAGTATGGCTAATAAAGAAAAGAGAAAAAAAAGAAGAAGAAGAAATAAAGAAGAAGAATAGGGATGAAGTGTGGGGACTGTGAGCATAGGAGGAGTTTTGGCTTTGGTTAGTTAATGGCCAGAGAGTGTCATGTGCTTGTGAGAGAGTGTGGGGGTTGGTGGGGCTAATTATTAGATTAATCATATTTAGACACCCCTAGTTTTGTAACCCCCCCGATTTCAAATGCACTTAATTCTTCAAATAATTTAGAGCTCCCGTATATAAAAAGCACCTCGTCGAGTGCTTATATAATATTTGCACCACCAATTTGTAAGTAGAGTTTACAGGATTTTAAAATATTTGCGACGTCGATGTGTTAAATAGAAAAGACCAAACACCTCTAATATTATCATGGTTTGATGGTCGAGTTAGAAGGCAGAGTTGACCTCTGCCATTGATTCACCGTTTGGTTAGGGGATAGGGATAGGAATAGGCCCTTATCTCCTCCTTTATATCCAAACACTAATTTTTTACCCGAGAATAGTAGTTCTCGGTTATCCCCACTAACACCTTCATTTTTTATATAAAACTATCTAAAATTGTTCTTATCCTCTGGAACAACCCAATTTTCATGCAAACGCTATTTTTCTTATCCCCATATTTGTACCTATTCCTATAATAGCTAGTTCTTGCTTATACCCAAACCAAACGGTACCTAAAAGTATATATCTGGATGTCGGCAACCTAAAATGGCAACGCTAATAAACTCTTACTTTTAGATACACTATTTATCGTATAAGTGGTTATTGTATGAATAAGACTTTTCTTCGATTGCATGAGAGCTCGCGTCTTTTATTTAGGGTGTTCGAGTGTCCATAAATTGCTTAAGTCAATAGTGCAGCTTTTCAAATATAGTGCTTTTAAAAAAGTGACGTTCAAATACTCTTGCTTGATTATTAAGATAACAAATGTTAGAAATATGGTACAATTTGGTTATTTGAATTTGAATATATAAAATGGCGTTAGCAAATAATAATTAAGGCAAAATTTCAAGGATGATGTAGAAACATCCTTGTTAATTTCGTACGCACTCGTAGGAAAGCCAAAATAAGGGTTTGCCTTTTTTTTTTCTGGGTTTTGGTTTTTTTCTCTTAAAGTTGAGAAAAAGAAAGGGACCTAAAAAGTGGGTTGGACTTGGGTCCATGTGGTACCAGAATCCTTGTCCCTTGGCCACCTCTTGGACCAAAACATTTGGTAATTAGGTTTCAATTAAAATAGGCTACCTACTAATTGGGTACTCTATGTTGAGTGAGGCTACTATGCTATCGAAAGCACGAAATCTTCCATGCTTCCAGCTCGTTTTCGATGTTGCGACTTTCGAATCGTCGATCAGCTCCGTTAAACTTGATCTAGAGTATTTGAAGTACCTAGAAAATAAATTTTATAATTTTACGATATCATTTGCCTAGTGAACGAAGGGGCTCAAAATCAACGGCTGAAAATAAAAATCTTACAAAATGTAATAATATGACATTAAAATTTTAAATCAAAGATATTGACCTTGTTTTATATAGTATAAAGAATTTTCTATCAAAATTTCACGTGATTCGGATATTTCTACACCGTTAAACTTGCAAACGGCTCACTACGGCCATTGAAATTTGTTGATTTTGAGCCCATTCGATCACTAGGCAAATGATATCGAAAAATAATAAAATTTATTTTCTAAGTACTCCAAATACTCTAGATCAAGTTTAACGGAGCCGATCGACGATTCGAAAGTCGGAACATCGAAAACGAGCTAGAAGCACGGAAGGCTCCATGCTTCCGATAGCATAGTAGCCTCACTCCTCTATGTTTATATAATGTCAAATTAAAGAGGAAAATAAGATTGAGTTGGAATACTATCAGCAGCAAACAGGTTCCGTTGCCACCTATTTATTTTCGATGATGGACTCTCTAAATCGACGATCGACATTATTGAACATGATTTATACCATCAGAAACATCTAGAAACAAAATTTTATATTTTTTCAACATTGTTCTCTTGTCCATCAAGTGGGCACAAAAATAAATAGCTAAAAATAAATATTCTTTAAAAAGTGATGATAGGAGTTGTGTAATCAAGATCAACAGTATAGAGATTTTGTTATAAATAGCCAGTTTAAAAACGTTTCTAATTAAAATTTAATTAAGTTGGACATCTTTACGCCGTTAAATGAGAAAACATTTTATATCGATTATTAAAATTATAAATTTTGAAATTCGTTGATCATTAGGCTAATGATATCGAAAATATTTGAAATTTGGTTGCTATATACTTCAAATAGTATAGATCATATTCAACGATGCCGATCGTCGATTTGAATGCTCCATTATCGAAAGAAAAATGGTGGCAACGGAGTGATTATTGAAATCAGAGATGCAACTAGATCGATCTTTGTTGCCAAATTTCATCAAAAGCAATAAAAATAATAATAATACATTTGCTTACAGTGTATGCAGTAGTTTTAACTTTATGCAGAACTCACAACTCAAACAAATTTACAAAATAAAATAAAACATTTTCGTATAGTGTATGCAGTACATAGTTTGAACTTCACGTAACACTCACATACTCGTGGATATTTGAAAATTTTTTTATCGAACTATAAGCTAAAAGCCTAAAACTAGTTTATTACGTGTTGGTAACAATTTACGGGGCATGCAAAAAACAAAGAAACGAGGGAAAAGTATACATTGCGTCGGTTGAGTTTTTGTCTAAGTTGTTTATCCGTATTGGACACATACAAATTAATGCATGTGAAAGTAGGGTGAACCAATAATCAAGGATATAGATAACTCTCATTGCCAGCGACGCATTTGTCCTTTCACTTTTATAGGTTCATGGAAGATACAAATGTAGTAGGATTGTATTCTTGAAAAAGCTATTGAAGTTATTTAAATAAAAAAAAGAAGAAGAAGAAGAAGAAATCAAGTGCACCAAAGGTGGGCACACCTTTTTTCATTAATTTGTTTATGGTAGACAAAAGTTTGCCACAATTTGTGAATCTCTTGGCTAGTAAGGCGTTTAGAAAATATAGTTTGTATAGAGTATTCGTCACTTAATTACTTTGATATCAGATTTATTTTGATATCGGTTTTTTATAATAAAAACAAAAAAGATATAATTCGTCAGGTACGAAAACATAAAAAAGATCGAGAAAAAAAAAAATACAAAAATATTTACATAATTTGGCTACTGGCCTATATTTACAGACAAAGACGGAATGGATAAGAGTTTCATTATAATTAAAATGGTATACAAAATATGTCTCTTTTATAAAATTCTAGTCACAAAAAATGTACTCATACTTTTCCTCATCTGCCGCATTAAATTAATAAAATAAAAAACTATTTATATATAATAGTAATTAAATTATACTATAACTAGAAATACAAATTCACTAATGCTATAAAAATCTTAATAAAATTAGGCGTAATTAAAACTTAACTTAATAGAATAACAAAATGGAATAGGGTTAGAAAAAATTTGTAGTTTCAAAATTGGAAACATCTAACAGCTTGATTGTTTATAGTGCAACATCATCATTAATTCAAACAGAAAATTCTTATGAACAAACTATACATGGACTACTAAATTAAATACTTTGATTTAAAATTTTTAGTTTTGCTACTGAGATCATAGTTCCGGATCAGTTTTAGCTAGACGGGACAGGTGCTTAAAATAATAAAATAAAACAAAATAAAAAAGTAGAGCATCTGGTAAAAGTATATCTAATCCACCACAGCCCCTCATTAGATTTTTGGAATGTTGAGGGAGCTTATTCCTATTCCTATTTGACCATCAAATTGGACGGTGGAGTTGTCTATTTCATGATTCACCATTATCCAAAATTATAAAAAAGGACAAAATAATACCACCCAAGCATTCCCCCTCTCCTCCTTGTCCACCAATGATTCAAAGTTGTTGGCCCCACCCTTGCACTCTACCAACTTGGGTAGATGATGCTGATCCATTGTTGGGTACATAGAGAGAGAGAGAGAGAGAGAGAGAGAGAGAGATAAGAGAGAGAGAGAGAGCTAAGATAAAGGAGACATTGGTTGGTGGTAGTTGGTGGTTGGTAGCCAAATGACATCACCAAATGCAACTACCAATGCCTTCTTTTTTTTGCATTAATTCTTTCTTTGGCTCTGGCTTTGGCTTTTGATCTATGTGCTTTTACTTGCCTATTTGGATGTCCCTTTCAGCAGGGCTTTGATGAATGGGTGGGCTACAAGAAAAACCAAAAAAAAAAACAAGAAAATATGTGTATGTGGGGCTTAGCTTCTAGAAGCCCCCCCAAAAAAACCCCACTCAGTTAAGGCTTTCCTAAGACTTTGATGTGACTTTTGCTTTATTAGGCCGGAAACCATCTACGTCGAACAGTTTAAGTAAACCCATATAGAGGGGTAATTTCACACTACTGCTCTTTCCATAGCTTGTTGGGGTGGTACTTTATATGACTCCAAAAAGTGCTTTTGTTTCTCTCTTTTGCAATGTTATGTGTGGTGAGGGATCGCTTTGTGAGTTTTTTTTTTTTTTTTTTTTTTTTTTCCTGAAGTTCCTCGCCTACCTTCTTTCGACCTAACATCATGTACTAATGCACATCACATTTTAATGATCTTTAGATTGGATTAAATGTGGCCTCACCTTCCTCTCTCTCTCTCTCTCTCTCTCTCTCTCTCTTCAACAAACAACATGTGTGCATCTAATGAGGTGCTTGTCCTTCTCTTCACCATTTTAGTGTTTGGGTTGTTGGGTATTTTAGGACATTTAAATGTACTTTTCGATTCGTAAAAATAGGAGTTTTAACCATTTACCAATTAATAAGCTTTTGCTTCTGCTTCAGCCAAAGACATGTTGGATTAATTTTAATGGAAATGGGATTGATGCGTGAGACCCCAAATAGTTCTGTTTGTAAAATATAATATGGTTAAATATTGTTAATTCGGCTTTAACATTTTTTGCGGTGGTTAAACTCAAAAGATTAAGAGAGTTAAATGTGTTAGAACTGGAGTAGTCCTAAAATGTATGACTTTTTAAAAAAATTAGGGCATCACAGTTGGTATCAGAGTTAATCACTAATCGAAAGTGTGATATGAGTCTCGGCGGAGCCAGATTATACAGTGAGGAGAGCGAGACTCTCATTCTAATAACTATTGTGGGTAGAATGTGACTCTCTCATAAAGATCGATTAAGGCTAAACATCATCTGGTATTTGTGAATTTGAGCCAGACGAAAATATCAGGACTAAAAGTAAGAAGAATGTGAGACCCCGAATAGTTTTATATAAGATATAATAGAGTTAAAATTTTTAGCACGATTAATTATAGCATTTTGGACGGTATTTGAGCTCAAAAGGCTAATAGAGTTAAGTGCACATGTTAGGGTTAGAGTACAGTTCCATGATGGGTGACCCCCGGAAAATTTGGGGCGTCACATGATGCTTTTCTTAATTGCAATTCTCTGGAATTGCATTGGAGCTTAGGATGATCTGTTCGAGTAACTCCTGCTTCTACTTCTCCCAACCACAATCTCAACATAAGTATTATTATTTTTATTATTATTATTATGAACATTAAAAAGCAAAAATTTTAATGCAACTGTTTTATTCCATATAGAAAGAATATATTAATTGGATACACTTTAATATAGCAAGCTTTTTCTAATAATCGTATTGTGATAATATTTTATCAAATAATACTGCAAAAATTTTATCCTACTACGTACGTACCAAGCCATTGAATTTCCAACCTAAAAGTTAGGTGAGCTTCATGGGAAGATAAGAAGAGTACTGGCTTGTAGTGTGTTGGCCGGAAATGTGCATTGAATGAGTTGATTCCCCAAGAATCATCTATGTTTGGTTTAGAATTAGACTCTTGAGTATGCATTGCCTTGAGTAACTCTCCTAGCTTGTCTTTTTCCAACAATCAAAGCCCTAATTACCGGGCAAAAAAGCATGTCTTCAATCTAACCCTTTCACATGCATGCATCTATCTATTGTTGGAGTCTACTATTCACCTTTTTTTTTAACTAACTCTTGACTAATCCACACAGAAGATTCCAAATCCTTCCAAATTACTACGACAATAATGCGACAAAAATAACTATTAGCTACGAATTTAAGCAAACTCCCTGTGGAACACAAATTTTTGTATAAAACTACCACATTGTTGACGCTATCAGACCTTTGTAGTAACATAGCAGTGAGTGTGTTTTCTTTTGTTGAACTCTAAGACGGAAGTGTGGTTTGCGGTAAAATCAGAAGAATCGTTAATTATTTTGAACCGCACAGTTGAAGTCTTCACTTCACTCTGACCAGAGTATGGTCTATTTTACAATCACAGAGTCTCTGCATGAACGCAAGCCACCGTGTCGGGTCGCCTTTCGAGTGATGTGGAGTTCACGTAACTCACCAGAATTTTGAGGTTATACTAGCTAGAAATTAATGACTCCTAGCTTGTAAGCTAAAACAAACAAGAAAATTGTTTATTAGTCAACAAACCTTGTCAACATAGAAGGTCTATTTGGTCCAATTAGTTAATAAACTCAAAAATTACTTACTAAAAGCTCTTGCCAAAGTACGTGCTATATATTGTTCCCGAAACTCGAACTCCTGCTATGATACAAAATAATTATTATTTTTCTAAAAACTCAAGCTATTAGAAAACAACGCTTTAATTAATTTTTATATTCAATACCACAAATGGTATATATCCTAACTCTTTTTGCTTCCTATCATCGTAGATATTTGATTTTTTTGTTTTAGCCAACGAGTTCTCGTACGTGCTGTTATTTCTTGCAATAAACGAAGGAACTGTTTCATAAACAAAGTCGTGCACTCAAGAAGGCTCACTAAAAAGATACTACCGTAAAAGCATGCATGGGCTCCAATGTACGTGGAGCACTATAACCCTGTGAAAGTAAGATGACGAGCACTATGGCCCTGTGAAAGTAAAGATTCTGTCGACAAGATGCCCCAACACTAGTTTGACCATCTCCCACCTAGCTAGCTTTTGACCTCGATCGAGCACTCAACTTTGTGCACGCGTGTGGCGCACACGAGTGCACAAAAGGTGTATATATTCTCGTGGAAGGTCAAAATTCGAAGAACATATATATAGATATTGGATATTTATCCTATGTGCTTGAGACGTTGTTAGGTATCCCGAAAAGTTATATCTTTATCATAGATTATAAGGAATCCAATTCCCAAGTGGGCATAAATTTATATATGGTGGGATTTGATGTAGGATAAGGGATGATGTAAACACTAATAGCTTTACCTAACACAAAAAATGGGTGGCATTGTTTTAATTGCTAAAATTTCACCATCACATCATTTGATGAAATGGGAAACCATTCTAAAAGTGGCAGGTTTAATGGAGAGAGTGCTTATGCTTTTTATCATGACATCGCCAAACCCTACAACTTAGAGAAAGTAGGGGGAAGGGAGTGGGATTTACCTAATGATGTAGTACTAATTTAAATGCAAAATAAACTTTAATTTTGGAGTTTTTAATTAGTTGTGAGACTAATAAGCTCATTTCAGCTTTTCTCAACAGTAAATTTTTGTTTTCTTAGTCTTTTATCAGTTGCCTTACACCTGCTTTTACTTATATTTATTTGAAAAACCTTCAAAATCTCAAATATTCACATTTGGGAGAATATCTTTCGTACATTATTATGTATATCTAATTTTAATGTGCAATTCGATCAAATATGGAGGTTTTTAAATAGGATGTAACAGAAAAAAGCTTTCCCTGAGACATGGGCTCCCACCGAACCTCGTGTTCTTGGGCCCATTTAGGCCCAAATAATGCGAGATGTTTATTTTAGGCCGGGCCCAATCTAAGGTTTTTGGTTGGAAATAGTGCGCAATAAGTTAGCGCCCGTTTGAGTAACTTGTTGGGCCTAATTTATCGGGGTGCGAGCCTAAGTTCCCTAAGTTTTAATTGGATCACGGCCCAAAATATGACCCTACACCTCTCATATAACAATGTAAACAAATCTAATTCCAATTTCGTTAAATTATGTGTAATTGAACAAACAAACAAATTTGCCCACAAACTAGATTCATTACAGTTTATATGGTATAATTTAAAATTTATTACAGCCGTGTTTTAGATTGAAATGACTCATAAGCAAAATCGTAAAGCAACGAGAGCTTATACTTGAAGGCTTTAACCAAAATAAACAAGTGAAAATTAAAGCAACAACCAATAAATTGTATTTTGCAATTTATAATTTCTTTACAAATATTTGTTTGTTTATGAATAGACTAAATAGAGTAATATTCAGACACTTAAAAATCATGAATTGTTATTTTTTTTATTATATATTTAGTATAAAGTACAAAGTTACTTAGCAACCTACTTAAAGGTAACCAAACTATGACTTAGTTTAATATTGAGGTCTATCTGATGTTGTTAAATAAAATAGAGTTAGAAAAAAAATATATAAGAATATACTTCTGCGTTATCCGATGGAACCACAAAAAATATATTATAATCAACTCATTGCAATATACGAAACGTAATGTTATATATGAAAACAAATAAGATAATTTTTTATCGTACATTCTCATCTTACGTAACGTAATCTTCTCGTAATTCTAACCAAAGCCTAATTATTTTTGGTCAACGCACGTTGGAGCAACTGGAAACACCAATTCAAATTCGAAAAAGAAAAAAGGAGCTTATAATTTCAAAAGGCGAAAAAATTGGGGAAAAAAATCGTGCGAAACTTTTTGTAGCATTAATTATCACTAACCGGGTTTAATTAATTAAATCAATTAATGGATTAATAATAGCAGTAATTACCTCTTTCTTTAATCGTCATCTACACCGCGGCCGAGGTCGCGGTTCCCCGATCCGAAACCCTACTCCTCTCCGAGAGAAGCGATCGAAATCGATCGAAGGGGAAGCGCCTCGCGATGCTCTCCGTCGCCGTCCTCCTCGTCCTCCTCCTCCCCCTTCCGTTCGCCTCGGCTTCGGAGCACAACCACCGGGTACGCTTTCCCAACCCTAGATCGCTCTTACCGAGGCTCACCTCCCAACCTCGACCTAGGGTTGATTTTTCGTCTCAGTTGCCACGGATCAGTGAGTTATCTGTTAGATCGTTAACTGACGATGTTGCGTTCGTGACTTGGCGTTCATATGTTGATTTGGTGGGACTATGTGTTTGCTTTAGATTGGTTCGGATCTGGGTTGGACCTTGTGATTAGGTTTTTTCCACGGAATTTGATGTTGAGGATAAAAATCCCGTCTTTTTTTGTTGGGTGGTTGTAAGTGGACTGTTTGTTATCATCAACAAAAAGTTCCATTTTTATCAGAAATGATTTCTCTTTCATAGTCTTTGTAGTATTTCAAAATTGTTTCGTAAGAATCTAATTGAACTATATTGCAGAAGCAACTGTTGTTACATGCCATTTTAAGATACCGTTCCTTGTAGTTGACATTTAACTCAATCTGTGAAATTTTGCACTTTGTTAGTGTCTATCAACATATATAGTTTGAGAACCGTGTTAATTCTCTGCATCATTATTATTATTACTAAGTTGGCAACAAGTAGGTGGGCAATTGTGCTGAGGAGACCTACCTGCATTCTTCTGGAAATGTGGACTTGTAGGAGCTACATCCTTCCACAGAAATTGTATCGGTCATACTCTGTTTTAATCAATGTAAACATGCATTGCCATTTTAGGTTATACGATGAATAATGCCCGGCACATCTTACCATTGAACCTGCATGCTTTATGCCCTTCATCGTCGTGCTGTTTCAAATAAAAAGAACAAAAAAAAAGAGATGGATTTGAAGATGTAAACCTAAGAATTTGATGGGTTTACAGTGTATTTTCCAAGCTCTGATTGAGAGCGACAGCTGCAGTTTGACAGTTGGAGTGCCTGCATATTCACATTTGATTGCTTTTATAGCTAAACGTGCATATCAAAGTTGTGGGCTCAGTCTGCAACACACTCATTGAGCTTCTCTTCAGTGAAGATCTATATACCTTGATGCTTATGAACACATTTGGAATCTGAATAGATCTAGGGATCCCCTTTTTTTTAGATTTGTAACTGCAGAAACTTTACACAAAGAAAAGTGAGCTTTGTGTCAGTAATTTCTTTTCTCCACAGTGTATTAGATGGGAAATTTCGGATAGAAAAAATACGTATTATGCGATATCTTCTATAGATAAAAATTGTTATTTTTAAATTTCCTCATCCCTCCGAGCCATCATCCTTTCCCTTCATGTTCTGCGCACAAACATTGAGAAGATATATCATATATGGTGTCAATCTCGGTTGAATCTTTACTTTGTTATATATTTTACATATGCAGTACCAACCTGATGAGCCGGTCACTCTCTGGGTGAACAAGGTTGGTCCCTATAATAATCCTCAGGAAACATACAATTACTACATCCTTCCATTTTGCAAGACATCAGAAAATCCCGCCCACAAATGGGGTGGGCTTGGAGAGGTTCTGGGTGGAAATGAATTGATTGACAGTCAAATTGAGATAAAATTTCAAAGTATGTAGACCTTGCTCTATGCACTTTTCGTCTTGCTATGATTATTGCTTGGGGAGGGATACCAGACCATGGTTTTTGGGTAGCATTATTCTTGTTTCCTTGCAAACTAAATATCTGAAGACTTATTTTTGTAAGGTGATGTTGAGAAGGGATCCATTTGTACAATTGAACTTGATGCTATGAAGGCTATGGATTTCACAGATGCTATTGAGAGCTCGTATTGGTTTGAATTTTTCATAGGTATGTCATTAACATATTCTGAATTACAGTATTGACTTTTTTGTGGATGTTTGAGATAGTGTTTGTATGAACAATTCTCTCTGACATACTTATATATCGTGGTGGCTGTCCATTTCTTTCAATCTTGCCGTGGTGATGACCAAGATGATTTGCCTTTATGGGGTATGCATCTGTAGAAGTTTCATGCCTTATGCTGTTCTCTAGTTTTCCTTTTGAGTTGTTGTTACTGAGTGTTCTGGTCTCTATGTACTTCCAACAGGGTTTGTTGGAGAGACTGACAGAAACAATGAAAATAAGCATTTCCTTTTTACACACAAGAACATTTTTATTAGATACAATGGGAATCAGGTCAGTGCTTTTAAACGTTTTGCTGAATTGTACTCTTTTCCTAGAACATGTAGGATATTCACCTCAGTGTTATTATCTTACTGCAGATTATTCATGTTAATCTCACTCAAGAAAGTCCTAAGCTTTTGGAAGTGGGTAAAACATTGGACATGACTTATTCTGTGAAATGGTTGCCTACAAACGTAACATTTGCACGCCGTTTTGATGTTTACTTGGACTATCCTTTCTTTGAGCATCAGGTAATGCATTTCAAACATCTAAGCAACAACTTGACTCGATACACCACAGGAAACCTTTGCTGATACTTCTTTGCATAACTTATTTTGTTATTCTCTTTAATTATCTTAAGTATCTCTGCCTTCTAAAAGGACTGCCCTGACTAAGTGAAATTTACCAAGTACAGATTCACTGGTTCTCCATCTTCAATTCTTTCATGATGGTTATTTTTCTGACTGGCCTGGTATCGATGATATTGATGCGGACACTGAGAAATGATTATGCGAAATATGCTCGTGAGGAAGATGATCTGGAGACCCTGGTGACCATCTGTAAAACTTTCAATATCTTTAAATTTTATACGTTTATAGTGAAAATTCTTAGGCTATATAGCTGTGTCATTTCACTTTTTCAGGAGAGAGATGTAAGTGAGGAATCTGGATGGAAGCTTGTTCATGGAGACGTCTTTCGACCTGCTCGTAACTTAGTCCTCCTTTCATCTCTTGTTGGTATTGGCACTCAGCTGGCAACCCTTGTTCTTCTCGTTATTTTGTTGGCAATCGTTGGAATGCTGTATATCGGGTATGTTGATAATTAGATCCCTGAATTTAAGACGAATTTTTCTTCTTGATTTAGAGATTTGAAGGAATGACCTTAGAAAATGTGCAATTGTTGATACAGTTTTATCAATTCTCTTATATACCAAAATATCATTAACCTCTTTGTCGAAAATGACTGTATGTTACTATGCTTATTGCTTCCGTCAACTGTGCATTCGTTTCACTAAATACTTTACAATCTTATTTGGGTCAGGCGAGGGACTATCATTACAACTTTCATAGTGTGCTACGCGCTTACGTCATTCATTTCAGGCTATGTCAGTGGTGGTCTTTACTCTAGGAGTGGTGGTAAGCAACTGCTCAATCTTGTGTTTCTACTTTGGCTACTACTATGTTTTCTTAAGAACTGCACATCTTATATCTGAATCAAGTACAACGCTGAGAACTCTGAAGGGAAGGACCAATTGAGATTCATTTTCCTCCCGTATTATTGTCTCACCATCTGCTTATTTTGGCTATCATGGCAGGTAAAACTTGGATAAAGGCTATGATCCTGGCTGCATCACTCTTCCCATTTATGTGCTTCGGAATTGGCTTATTTCTTAACACAATTGCTATATTTTACCGGTCACTGGCAGCTATACCCTTTGGCACAATGGTGGTGATGTTTATCCTTTGGGCTTTCATCTCATTTCCTCTGGCACTTTTGGGCACTGTAGTGGGTAGGAATTGGAGTGGTACTCCTAACAATCCGTGCCGTGTGAAGACTATTCCCCGTCCTATTCCTGAGAAGAAATGGTATCTCACACCTTCCATCGTTTCACTCATGGGAGGGCTGCTTCCCTTCGGCAGCATCTTTATCGAGATGTATTTTGTCTTCACGTCCTTCTGGAACTATAAGGTAAGTAATATAAAGATATTAGATTTTGTCCTTCCAAAGAGAGTGTCTGTTTGATCTTGCTTGTGGGACATCTCTACTCGGAGAAGCAACAGCCAGTTGTTATGGGAAATGAATATTTTGGTGCGTTTGCTGTAGCTGGGATTTGAAATGCACTTTGGACCCATAGGCTTAAGCTCTCTGGAGCTTCTTGCCTCCTGTCGGGCTGAATTTTAGTTAAGAGAGAAAATTATTAGTGCTTTTTCAAACTGATCTACTGAAACAGTGCTTCTGCAGAAGCTCCAGCATGCCAAACAGCAGTCAATTTGTATAATATCCCTTTATTAGTTGAATTATCTACTTGCCACGTATGATTGATCATAATTTTATGAAACATCGAAAACTTTTCAATCAGATAATCTTGTTGATTTCGATGAATATTTTGGTGCTTAGCCTTTCACTCTGCCTGACTTATTGACAGGTGTACTATGTCTATGGCTTCATGTTGCTGGTCTTCCTGATCCTCATAATTGTGACCGTCTGTGTTACGATTGTGGGCACATATTTCTTGCTGAATGCAGAGAACTACTATTGGCAGTGGACTTCGTTCTTCTCTGCTGCTTCAACAGCTCTTTATGTGTACCTCTACTCTATATATTACTATTACGTGAAGACCAAAATGTCGGGCTTTTTCCAGACGAGCTTCTACTTTGGCTACACTCTCATGTTTTGTCTCGGTCTCGGAATACTTTGTGGTTAGTTTTCGTTTACCTCTCTCTCTTCTTGAAGTGCATGTTTGGCTTCATTTCTTAAACAGCTTCTCTACTCAGAATAGCAGTAGTTATTTCGGCAAACAAACTTCTACTGTGGCAGAGAGTTTAAATGAGCTTTCGATTTCGAGAAGCAGAAACTTCAATCCGAAGCTTTCTATTTCTGCTGCGAGTGAGTCTGTTGGAGCAAATAACAATGAAAAAGTCATTAGGGCTTTTTTTGCCTAAATCCGGCTTGGCCAAATATGCCTTAATTTCATTCCCTCTTTTTCTGTAATTTTGACCTCTGAGGAAATTCAGGTGCTGTTGGTTATCTGGGCTCGGCTCTATTTGTGAGGAGAATCTACAGAAATATCAAATGTGACTAACGAACGCTTATATCATAGCAAGATGCCGTGTTGTTGATATAGCTTGAGCTTCGGCGAAAGATGGACATCATAAGCAGACCTGATTGTGCTGCAGGCAACACAGGAGAGACGGCATGCTCCTTTTTTTCTACATCGATTGATATCTGCTTGTAGGGCTTTTCCTTTTTTTCCTTTTCTCTTTTGTTGCACTGTTGGACCTCCCAAACAAAAAATTATCAGGAAATCCTTTTTGGTACTAGAAAACACATTTGAGCCCCTGTTTCATGAGCCTGCTCGGTTTTTCCTGTCTTTATATCATCTTCGTTCGATGTCTTCTAATTATACTTATTTGTGGCGTTAGGATCTTAATACTTGTAAACAACCATTCATTTTGCATCAAGTAGATAATATTTTGATTACTTTGTTGTGGCCCACTGTATACGTATGCATAGACTTGCGGTAAGTTGCAGTAATGTGACTTACATGGCCAGTGTATTGTATATGCGTAGATTTGCAGTAAAGGAAACGCTAAATAGCGCTTTCTTTGAAATGGGTAATCGGATCTCTGAACATGGAAACAAACAAATCAATTTCAAATCCTATTGGTCTTTGATAGTTGCGACCTATTCAAAACCCTTAAAATGTAGAGCCCTTTCAAAAATTGAAAATGAGAGGAAATAAAAAATAAAATTTAAAAAAAGGTCATCCACAGAAGACAACTAATATGGGAATAATTATTTACTTTCCTGCTAATTTTTCCGTCTTAATGAGGCTTGCGCACATTAATAGTAAATTATTAAACTTGCCTTTCTTTCTCTTTCTTGTGATGTATCAACTGTACCTTCGCAAATTTATATATATTTGTATATTTGTTTTTGAGCTAATCTTATCTTTGGTGATCGAAGTTGACCTGGTTACTGAGAATCTTGCAAGAAATCTAAACCTGCCTTCCCTTCAGATTATGATTGTTGGTTAGATATTGTTAATTTAAGAAGACCCTTAATCAAGCTTTGAGTCAATAAAACATATTGATTCTTTTCTCCACAAAAAAGATATAAATATATATATATATATACGAATTGAGCTAGAATACTTTCAAAAATATCAAAGAGATAGTATTTTTATATTTTTAGTCTTTGGATAAAAAAATGTCAGGTTGAAATAATAATTGTAGGTGATGATAGATGATGATAGATGAAATAATATTTGACTATTAGTAATCAAAAAGTAAATTTAAGGATTAAAAATTTAGACGCACGGAGAAGATGGTGCTCCTAAAAGCAGGACTCAATTCTCTATATACTGATGCGCCGCATGAAGGATTCGAGTAAGGGGACCCTGGCCATCGTGTGTTTGTGCACACTGCCCATAATTCGCGCTAGCCTGTTCTTGTACTTTATAAGCTGTACTTTTTCCGTATCGTATTTTATGGCGAGTATTGGGCCACTGCCTTATCTTCCTCCTTTTGTTTTCCATCATATTTGAGTACAAAACAACCAAAAACTCGGATCTGTTTGACTAATCTTAAAACGAGAGTCTCTCTCTTCCCCCCTATCAAGCTACCTAAAACATTCAATACGTACTAGTTTCCTTCTCCATTCTCCATTTTACACTACACTCCCGCTCATTGCAGTGCATGTTAGTTCCAGAAGATGAGGAGGGTGGTGTTCTAGCGTCCTATCCTATTAATTACGTTCGTGATAGGAAGTAGTGATGAAGGTGGCGGTGGAGGTGGTGGACGCGCGGGACCTCCTATCGAAGGACGGCCACGGCACGGCGAGCCCCTACGTCGAGGTGGAGCTCGACGGGCAGCGGCGCCGCACGCAGACGAAGCGCGACGACCTCAACCCCACGTGGAACGAGACGCTTTTCTTCGACGTCTCCGACCCCCTCGACCTCCCCAGCCGCACCATCCACGTCTCAGTCCTCCACCACCGCCTCTCTGGCTCGTCCGTTGCGCCATCGAAGGCCGATGCAGCTATCCAGCGCTGCCCCCTCGACCGCCGCCCCGGCCTATCCTTCTCCCGCGTCCGCGGCGATATCGCTCTCCGCCTCTACGCCGTCTCGAATGATCGCCACCCTCCCCCTCTCCGTCGCTCCCGCGCTGTCGATTTCTCCACCGCTTACTCGTCGGCTCCGTCGACGGCTCCCCCTCGCTCTCGCGCCACCGACTTCTCCACCGCATACACGTCGGCTCCGTCAACGGCTCCAACAGAGAACGAGGAGAAGGAAGAGAAGAAGAAGAGGAGGAGGAGCACCACGAGAACCTTCCACTCCATCGGGAGCCAATTTGGCGATCCTGCCGGGCCGATGCCGTTCGACAACCGAGACACTACTCCTCCAGCAGTAGGTGCAGAGGTATGAAACAAACTACTTGTCCAAAGGAGAAAAATTTTCGAAATTTTGTAACATTAATTTGCAACTATTTATCATTTGAAAATTTAAAAAGGTGAGAAAACATGATTCTATCAAATACTATTAACATCACTTTGAAATTTGGACTGAGCGAGAATATCTAACTGTAATGAGAAGTGTATCTTAATAAGATCGATAAACATCTTTAATAATTTTAAAAAAAAGTATATTTAATATTGTATTCTCATGAGAAGGGACCAGCAATAGGCATTCGTCCTCCGGCGGAGACACGGCCAACCCCGACCGCCGCCCCAACCGGCACCACGAAGAAAGGTGGCGGCGACGATAAGATCACCGCCACGTACGATCTGGTGGAGCCGACGACCTTCCTGTACGTGAACGTCGTGAAAGCGCGGGACCTCCCCGCCATGGACATAACGGGAGGGGTCGACCCCTACGTCGAGGTGCGCGTGGGCAACTACCGCAACGCGACGAAGCCTCTGCAGGGGAACCAGAGCCCGGAGTGGCACCAGGTGTTCGCATTCGCCAACGACCACATTCAATCCGATGACGTCGAACTCACGGTCAAGGACGAGAACGTCGTGAGGGACGGGTTCGTGGGGAGAGTCTGCGTCTTGCTCGCCGAGGTGCCGCGGCGCACGCCTCCCGGGAGCCCGCTGGCGCCGCAGTGGTACAGGCTCAAGGACAAGCAGGGGTACTACACGCGCGGCGAGATCATGATGGCCGTGTGGAAGGGGACCCAGGCCGACGAGGCCTACCCGGAGGCGTCGCACTCCGACACCCACGGGTTGCCCTTCCAGGCCCTCGTCCACACCCACTGCAAAGTGCGTGGAAGTTTTTCAAAATCATTTATATAGAAATATGTTTCTGCATTTTTATTTATTTATTTATTATATACTCACGAGCATGACAGAGATATTGGAATAAATCATCATTGTAATATTCAACAGATGTACTACCTCCCGCGGCTGTGCTACCTCCGGCTGGACATCATCTCGGCGCAGGACCTGGTCACATCGGAGCCGACGAGGTTGCACCCGGACCTGTTCGTCCGGGCCCAGCTGGGCAACCAGCACGACCAGACCCGCATCTCCCCGTCGCGCTCCGTCAGCCCCACGTGGAACCACCGCACCCTCTTCGTCGCGACATTGCCATCAAAGCCGACCACCGCCAATCCCCCCCTCCTCGATGGTTCAGCCTCTCCGACCCCTCCGATGGCGGCGGCGCCTCCACCTCTAGGTTCCGTTGAATTGAATATATACGCAAAATGATTAGAACATCATTATCATTTTAATTATATGCAACAGCTTAAATTTTTATAAAAAAAAAAAAAAAAAACAGGTTTGCGAGCAAGATCCAGCTCCGCGTGTTCTACGATGCGGGCTACCACGTGCTCGACGAGATGGCCCACTACTGCAGCGACTTCCAGCCGTCTGCGCGGCCGCTGCGGAAGGACCCCATCGGCGCACTCGAGCTCGGCATCCGCAGCGGAAAGGACCTCGTTCCCGTCCGAAGCCTCAACGGCGCGGCCCCCACCACCGGGTACTACTGCGTCGCCAAGTACGGGCCCAAGTGGGCCCGCACCCGCACCCTGGTCAACACGCTGAACCCCATGTGGCAGGAGCAGTACACGTGGGAGGTGTTCGACCCCTGCACCGTGCTCACCGTCGCCGTCTACCACAACAACCAGCTCGACGCCCACGATAGCGGCGGCGGCCTCAGGGATCAGCCGCTGGGGAAGCTCCGCATCCGCCTGTCCACGCTGGACGCGGGGCGCGCGTACTTCTACCACCACCCGCTGCAACTGGTCCACCCCTCGGGGATCAAACGGACCGGGGAGCTCCGCCTCGCGGTGCGGTTCAGGTGCACGGCGTGGGTCAACATGATGCGGCTCTACGCCAGGCCCATGCTCCCCAAGCAGCACTACGCGGAGCCCATCCCGGTCCTCCTCCTCAGCCGCCTGAGGCACCACGCGACCGCCATCTGCGCGGGGAGGTGGTGGAGCACGTGCTCGAGGGGCTCCCGCGGAACGCGCCGCACGCGTACAGCTTCCGCAAGAGCCTGGCCAACTGGCGCCGCGCGGAGGCGCTGCTGAGCGGGGCGGCGGCGTGGGCGGCGTGGGCGGGCTACGTCCGGGACTGGCGCAACCCCGTGACGACGCTGCTCGCGCACGCGAACTTGGTGCTGCTGGTGCGGCACCCGGATCTGATCATCCCCGTGGGGTTTATCTACCTGTTCGGCAGAGGGGTGTGGAACTATCGACATCGGGCGAAGCTGCAGGCAGAGCAAGTGCAGGTGTGGAGTACCGATCGATGAATATAAATATTCAAAACACCGTGTGTTCTGTTTGACAATAATTAACGGTTGTTTCATATTCTTTAACAGTCGGTGGAGGCGGGGGTGGGGGCGGACGAGGTGGACGAGGAGTTCGACGAGATACCGACGAGGAGGGCGGTAGAGGTGGTGAGGATGCGGTACGACCGGCTGAGGCTGCGGGCGGGGAGGGTGCAGACGATGCTGGGGGACGTGGCCGGCCAGGCAGAGAGGGCCCACGCGCTGCTCAGCTGGCGGGACCCGCGAGCAACGGGGGTGTTCCTGCTCTTCTTGGGACTCGCGACCGCGGTGGTGTACAACGTCCCGTTTTGGCTGCTGCTGCTCGGCTTCGGGCTCTACTACATGCGCCACCCCGTGCTCCGGAGCCGGGTGCCCCCCGCGCCCGTCAATTTTTACAAGCGCCTGCCCTCGAAGGTCGATATGCTACTATGACGTCGGTTTGATGCATCGGTTAAAAGTTAAGAACTAATTTTTGTACAATCGTATTACCCAACTTTTTTTTACCACAAGAGGTAAAAAATTTAATGATTAGTATATAAAATTTAAATTTTAAGATTTAGTTGCTTTATATTCTAACTGAGCTAAGAAAATGAGCAAATCAGTCCCCAAAAGAAAAAAAAAAAAAAAAAAAAATTGTATGTTGATATTGATTTGTTTACAAATGATACGTAAATAGAGTGTGAAATAATCAATTGCTTAACAAGTTTAATTATTTCGGTGCCCGCGTCTGGATGGAGGGAGCAATTTCGTTTGTTTTGGGTACAATTTAATTAGTCCTACGGCCTGAGGATTTGTAGAAGAGAGTAGTAAACTGGAAGGCGCCGCACTCTTTCTTGTGTCAATATTTTAGGACAAAATTTATTTGAGACAGGTTCCAATCGATTAATTTCATTTGAACCTCAACTGTGGGATCTCCAAACGAGTTGCTCCTTTGTATGCATTATGCATATTCTCTTCTCTTTTGTGTATTTTATGAGGTATCTCTTCTTGATTGTGCAACCCAACCAACTAGTTTATACTTTATAGAAGTAGATAACATTAGATAATCCCAACCTAACCCATATTAGTATTCCCTCTAAACAAAGCGCTTGTTGGGCGCCAATTTTATGCGTGAGTTTCTGCGGCATTTGGCCCAACTTAAGAGCTTTGTGGTTGTAACCACCGGAGCCCATATGGCGCTATACTCAACCACCACACTAGTGAAAACCGAAAGGCCTAGTAGCCCAGCATTAAGAAACATAGTCATCGGAGACATAAGAGTTAATAAACAAATATTCCACTCAACTACCAGGCTGGTAGAAGCAATCGGGAATAAACCCCAAACAATTCCTCCCCTGTTTGGAGAGCATGAACAGATGCAAACGGGGCAGATCTGGAGGCGGGAGTCCAAACCCGCCTCCTGTTTCGACTATCAAAATCCCACTCCGTGAATCCGGATTAAAAAATATATTTCATAACCTATTTCTCCTCATAACTTATCTTCCGCCTGCGTTCCTAATTTGCCTCCCAATTAATATTTTTTTAAAAAATATTTATATTATTAATATTTTGTAAAATCTAAATTAATAACATTTTAATAATAATGAATAATATTACTAGGTTATATATAAAATTAATAACATTAATTATAAAAAATAAAAATATCAATCACAATTCGAAAAAAAATTTAAGAGTATCAAATAATACATGAGAAATAAAAGCAACAACATATTTATATTTTGAATTTTTTTATAAATATATTATTTTTTAAAAAATATAAATGATTTTCGGGGCGGATCATGGCGGGATGGATTCAGAGCAGATCGAAAGTTTTTTCTTTTTCTGTCCCTAATCAGTCCCGAATTATAAAAATTATTTCATTTTCTGCCCCAAATCCATTTATTCCTTTTCGTATACTACCACATTCAAGAGATCAGGATGGGAGCTCTACTGATCCGAATCCGTTTGCATCCCTAATAGCATTACACTAGTGCTAGAATTGAGTTTCTAAAAGGTGCCAAGACAGAGAGGAGGAAATAAGGCCTGAAATCATGCAATGAAATGCGCTCTTTTTTTCCTTCCTATCAATTCTCTGCTACATACATTCTCGAGTTAATAGTGACTTAATAAGTTGTTGACAGGGCATACAAGAAGCAATAATGCAAGAAGAGACATGAATTATTATTTTTCTTTTTTTAGATTATATAGAATGGGAAATTCCCTCCAACTCGTCACTGGAGAAGCTTATCTGTCATTGCATAACTTTATAATCATTGAACCTACTAAGCAACCTTTAATTCATTGCTTTGCCGAACCTTTACAGCCATGTTTGGTTTACATATTCTTTTGAAGCTGCATTTGGTTGGGAACATTGCATGTAACAAAATAGCAGAGGGGAAAAAAAAGAGCTATTTATGTTTGGTAATATTCACTGTCCATGGGATATTTGCAGCTATAACATTATATTAAACTGGAATAAATTATATTAATTAGTATTCTCTTTATACTCTTCCAATTAAGGGGCCCAAAATTGAGAAAGTAAGCTTTAGTTGATTAATTTCTACTCTGGCAAATTGAGAAATTAAGCTTCAGTTGATTAATTGCTACTCTGGCAAGAGGGCCAGCTCATTTGATTAGCCAATTCAATGTATTCCCAGCTGTTCTACGCCAATCAGGAAGATCATGAGACGTAGCCAAGGAACTTACTTATGTTTATATATTAAAAAAATACCTTATAGCTAAAAATTTAGACAATTTATCTAAAATATAAATTATGTTGAATCGGCTACTATAAAAAAAATTAGGTCTTTACTAAGAACTTATTATTTGGCTCATCTATTTTAGATTGTGAAATTATGTATTTAGCGAGTGTAGGAAAATAACATAGGCTGTCCCAAAACATCATTTTGTAAAGAAAAAATAGCAAGTTGTAGATAATATAATGGGAAGGGTTTGAGCAAACCGCCAAAGCTGTTCAAAAATATGGAAGGGAATCTACGAGAGAAACGGCTAATTTCAGCAGACTTTTTTGGGCTTCTACTGCTTCCGCGCGGGCCCTGCGTGAACCTACTGCTGTGTTCAGAACGGTCCAACGCCCTCTGACACACTGTTCTCCGCCTCCACGACTTCACTACTTCCCCCTTCTCCACTTCTCTCTCTCTCTCTCTATCCCCCCCTCCTTATATTCCCCTCCACATTCTCCTCTCTCTCTCTCTCTCTCTCTCTCTTCTGTGTCTCCTACAACCCAAAGCTCTCTCTCTCTCACCAACCATGGCTGAAGAGACACTGACCAAGGAACACGAGGCAGCGGAGGAGGAGAAGAAGGTGACGGAGAACGAGCAAACCCCGCCGCCGCCGCCGCCGCCTGCGCCCGAGGCCGAGGACGAGCCCAAGAAACCCGTCGCCGTCGCCGGCGCCGCCCCCGATGCGGCGGAGGCGGCCAAAGCCGGCGACTTGAAGGCGCCCACCGCCGCCACCACCATCTCCCAAGTCGTCTCCTTTAAGGAGGAGGAGGAGGAGGACGAGACCAACGCCGCCGACCCCGAGAAGAAGGCCCTCGACGAGCTCAAGCGGCTCCTCCGCTCCGCCCTCGCCAACCGCGACTTCCCCTGCCCTCCGCCTCCGCCCCCTCCCCCTCCCTCCGCGGCCGAGGAGGAGGCGACGGCGGAGGAGGACGGGGCCAGGACCGTCGAGGCCATAGCCGAGTCCGTCTCCATCTGGGGGGTGCCCCTGTTCGCGGACGAGAGGACCGACACCGTGCTCCTCAAGTTCCTCCGCGCGCGGGACCTGCACGTCGAGAGCGCCATGGCCATGCTCAAGGGCGCCGTGGCGTGGCGCCGGAGCTTCGCCATCGACGCGCTCCTCGCGGAGGACCTCGCGGGCGCCTCCGAGCTCAGCAGAGCGGTGTTCATGAGCGGCGCCGACCGCGAGGGCCACCCCGTGTGCTACAACCTCTACGGGGAGCTCCAAAGGAAGGAGCTTTACGCCGCGGCGTTCGCCGACGAGGAGAAGCGGCGGGGTTTCCTGAAGTGGAGGATCCAGTTCCTGGAAAAGGGGATCCGGGAACTGCTCGACTTCAAACCCGGCGGGGTCTCCACCATGGTGCAGGTCACGGATCTCAGCAACTCCGCCGTGGGCCCCGTCAAGCGCGACCTCCGCAATGCCCTCGCCCTGCTTCTCGATAATTACCCCGAGTTCGTCGCCAAGCAGGTGCGTTCTCTTCTCACTTCCACTTTTCCCGCTGCGTTTGATTCTAATTAGGCCTTAATAAGTTGATTAAAAAACTGATTTTTTTGTTTGTGGTTTCGTTTTTATTTGGGATTAAATTGAATTGAATTGAAATGAATTTTGTTTTGGCGTCTGTTTATTAGATCTTCATCAATGTTCCGTGGTGGTATCTCGCGTTCAACAGGATGATCAGCCCCTTCCTCACGCACAGAACCAAGAGCAAGTTTGTGTTTGCAGGGCCTTCTAAATCAGCTGAGACGCTGTTCAAGTTAGTTAGTTCAAATTACACATCTTTTTTTTTTTTTTCTCCCCTTTAAATCTAGTAAATTAGTAAATTTCAAAGGTAATCATTCGATAAACTTTAACAGGCACATTGCTCCGGAACAAGTCCCAGTTCGATTCGGAGGCTTAAGCAAAGAAAACGACGAGGATTTCACCACATCCGATGCTGTCACAGAAATCGCCATTAAGCCTTCTACAAACCAAGCCATAGTAATACCAACCAATGAGGTGGGTCTGTTTCTTTTCTTCCTCTTTTTTTTTTGTAAAATTATTATTTTAAGAATTTATGTTGAATTTTAAGTCTTTTGTGTTTTTTTGATTAAATTCCCATAGACCAGCGTTGTTGTATGGGAACTCCGAGTGCTGGGATGGGACGTGACGTACGGGGCTCAGTACGTACCGAGTCGCGAGGATGCGTACACGGTGATCGTGCAAAAGGCGAGGAAGATGTGCGGTGGTGATGAGCCCGTTGTGAAGGATTGCTTTAAGATTCGGGAGCCCGGGAAAATAGTTATCACTGTGGATAACACCACCACCAAGCGAAAGAAGCTCCTCTACCGATACAAAACCAAGAAAGAGGTCTCTGCTTAATTTAACATATATATTTATGAGGATCTATAAATTTGGAAATAGGGTAACTTTTGGTAAGTGGACCATTCGGTGGTAATTTTGCTTGATTTAAGTTGGACTTATGCTCTGTTGTTCAGTTTGTTTTTTGAATTATTTACTTTGTCCGTGTATCGAGTCATTTTTACATTCGCAGTAACTATTGTTGTTATTTGTTCATTGTTAATCTTTCTTTTGGGGGCTAAATTCACTGTTTATTAGATTAATGTTATTGATCTCTAAAAACAATAGTTAGGAGCTTGGAAGCAGATCTAATTTGGGATCTCAATCCCCTCTAATATTATGATTAGGACAAACATCACTATTATGAGCAAAATTGGTACGTGGCGTTACAGAGAGAAGAGAACCTCTGCCTCATGGACCAAAAGTACCATGAAATAGATGGCACCTACAATGAACATGACGCGACCTATGCTTTCGCGGTACACAACCCCGATCGAACTGCATCCGCAGGGAGGGACCGAAAGCGAAAGTGACTGGGTCTCTCAGAAAAGTGACTCGGGTCAGCTCCGCCTTTTGAGGCTTGACCCACCCCATTAATGCCTGACTTTTTTACCCAGAAAAAACATTGTGCCCTGCTCAGGAAAAATTCTAGAATGCAACGGATATATTAGTGATGTGGCGTAACAAATCAATCAAATTAATCCTTTTAAGAATATATGTCCCATCATGATTGTAAAAAAATATTTTTATTGTATTTTTATTTGAAAAGAAGGAATGTGATTGGCTTGTTATTGATGACGTGGTGCAAGTGTGACAGTGTAGAATTCCTCCCTGCTCAGACCTATATCTTAGTTTAAAAACTAACAGAGCTTAAAAAATTTTAGAATGCAACATTTATTTTGTTGATATGATATTTCTAATCAATCAAAATATTTTTTTTAGAATTCATCTATTTTATTATAATTTTTTTAAAAAATTTTATTGTATTTATCTCTAAAAAAAAATATAATTAGTTAAGCATAAATAATATGGTGTAAGTGTTATACAGTAGATTTTCTCAAAGGGTGTGATGACTTGTGTAACTGTCATCTATTGTTGTAAATAAAATGACAGGGTATCTCAATCAAAATACAGATATGAAATCTATTCTATTATATTTTTTTAGAAAATATTTTTATTATATTTTTATCTCAAAATAAAAAATATTACTGACTATATAAATATTGTTAGAGTCATTTTTATACCTAAAAAATTAAAGAGTACTGTATCCACTGAAAAGCTGATTGATGACTCCAATAAAGTTGCATTGAGGCTAGCTCCAAATCCTATAGCAAAAGTACACAGCCAGCTCAAAAAAAAAAAAAAAAAAAAAGCAATGACACAACATCATTTATTTCTTTAATTAGTCAAATTTGCTTTTGTATTTATCCATCTCATTATAATTATTTAAAAAAACACTATATATTTTTTAAGCAAAATAAAGAATTTGATTGTTCTGAAATATAGTAACATAATGCTATTGCTGCATAGAAGACCATCTCCCACAAAGGAGACCAGAAGGCTCCGAATATTGTGCAAAGTCTAGGACCAAGTTTGGTACTACTAAGTCCAAAATATTTATTTTTATATTTTTTATAATTAATTAAAAAATTAAAATATAAAATTATACTGACAACGGTCACTGAAGAAATAAATAGTTACATGCTTTTCTAATTACCACTACTATTCTAATTTCATAGTATTGAAGCAAAAAATATTGAACCTTTTTTTTTTGTTTTTTAAAATATAAAGTACATGTTTTTGACGCTGCAAAACCAAACTAGGCCTAAGACCCCCTTTTTTTTTTCGTCTACAATTTTTGTGAACCAGGAGAAACATCGTTAGACAAATCCATTTCCTATCTTAGAAACAATTTTGGATTTGAACCTTATTTCTTGGATTTCATCCAGCTGGTCATGTTGGCCCATCAGCTATGGGCTTTCCAGAGGTCACCATTATCAACAAGGCCCAACATTTTAATGCACACTAAATCAAAGTACTCTAAAATGTTCCTAGCGCAAGTGGCAAAGAACTTGATGGTTGGTAGCCGAAAGTTTTAAGTTCGAATTGTAATAGATTCATATTTTTAACTAAGTTTATTTCTAAACAAAATAAACGAAACAGATAGTATACTACCGGTTTCTCAAAAAAAAGTATTCTAAAACGAACTGATATCCAACTTTGCTGGAAAAAGAAAAGCTTCCCAGTATATTAGTAAATACTGAACTAGTAACTAGTAACACCCAATTAAACAATTACTATTATGTCTTTTATTGGACTTACCTTATTTCACTGGACATAACATAAAAGCCATGCTAGGGATATAATAATTATAAATATAGCTGAATCTTACACTCTTCTCATTTAAGAGCACATGTTCTTTACTTATCATATTAATTTTTTTATTAATTTGTTAATTCTAAAATATTTCGGTGTAAAATTAATAACTAGCTATAGTGGTATGAGTTGTATTTTTCTAACAAATATGTGAATTATAGCTTTTGTGTTATGAAATTTGAAATATTTTTTTTTTGGTATTTTACCTGGTCATATCTAGCTGACGAAGCATTCAAATTTTTTTAAAAAAATAAAAGTTAAGTTCATTTTATATTCTGGGGGACAAAAAAGAAAAAAATGAATCTACTCTTCTCTAGAAAAAGGAATAAAAACACGTTTGTCTTTTCTAGTGAAATCCCGACCTACCTCGACAACGAAAAATTCTAAAATGCAACGGATATATTAGTAACGTGGCATAATAAAGCAATCAAATTAATTTTTTTAAAAATATATTTTATCATGATTGTAAAAAAATATTTTTATTGTACTTTTATTTGAAAAAAAAAATGTGATTGAATTGTTATTGATGACGTGGTGCAAGTGTTACAGTATAGAATTCCTCCTCGACAACGGAGCCAAACCCAGTGTGGGACACGTGTTGTGGTCAACAGACAGGTGTCACATCCTCGGCTTCCGTTCCTGTCCACGTGGCTCATTCTCCCCGCAACAAATACCACCGCTTCACTCGCCGCCGAAACCACGCCATCCCCCCCATCTCGATCCAAAGCCACGGGCCGAGTAATGCTGAACTTCGTAGCCGTCGCCCTCCTCGCCACCACCCTCGCCGCCGCCGGGCTCTGGTCACCCTCGCCGGAGCCCCACCACCACCACCAACTCCGCCGCGACGAGATTCTCCTCGAGGGCCACCGCGTCATCGTCGTCGAGTACGAGCGCCGCGTCCCCATCGGAGAACCCGAAGAGGAGCCCACCCACCACTCCGCCGCAAAGGATAAGATCTGCGACGCTTACGGCGTGTGCCGGGACAAGCTATCCACCCTGCTGGGCAAAACCAAGGATAAGCTCTCCGAAGCAGAGGACTTCGCCGAGGATAAGGCCCACCAAGTGAAAGAGGGCGCCGAGGACGCCATTAGCAAAGCCAAGGATAAGGCCGCGCAGCTCAAAGAAGGGGCCAAGGACGCGGCGAAGAGCACCAAGGATGCGGCGGAGCGCGCCGTGGATAAAGCGGCGGGCGCTACGGACGCTCTCAGGGACGCTGCTGGCGCCGCTGAGGAGAAGGGGCGCGACGCTGCTGCGAACGCTTCGGCTTCTGCGGTGGCGAAAGCGGAGCACGTGACGGGGACGAACCTCTCGGACGTGGCGCGGCGCGCGCGCGAGGTGGCGCGGGACGGGGCGGCGTGCGCGTGGGCGCGGGCGCCCGGGGCGGGGCGCGCCGCGGCCGGCGTGGCGCACCTGGTCGCGGCCGCCGCGGCGTACGGGACGTGCGTGTGGGTCACCTTCGTGTCGAGCCACGTCCTCGCCGCCGCGCTGCCGCGGCAGCTGTTCGGGGTGGTGCAGAGCAAGCTCTACCCGGTGTACTTCCGCGCCGTCGCGTACTGCGTCGGCGCTGCGCTTCTCGCGCAGCTGCTCGGGAGGGACCGCCGCTTTGCCGCGGAGCGGGTGCAGAGCTATAATTTGCTCGGCGTGTTGGCGCTGGTGCTTGTTAACATGCTCTTCTTAGAGCCCAAAGCTACCAAGGTTGGCTCTTAATTAGCGTAAAACACTTGATATTACAAATTATTTTGGATTGCGTTATTTTCATCAGATTATTATTTAAATGGAAGTACCCATTTAAAGCTAACGAGAGTGTTTGTTAGCAGATGAATTACTAGTTCTAATAATATGTCAGTACTAATAAAAATAATGGAATTAAACTTTCCGTCGGCTTTAGTTCTTAAACTACCCCTTAATTACTGCTCCCGCTTGTAAAACTTGTTTCAGGCTATGTTTGAGAGGATGAAGCTGGAGAAGGAAGAAGGGAGAGGGAGGGACATCGCCGACATGGTCGAGCCGGCGACGACAGCTGGGTCCCCAACAACCGCCACCGCCACCGCCACTGCCACCGCTTCGGCGGTGCCGCGTAACGCCACGAAGGGGACGATGGCGGATCCGGAGATGATGAAGAGCCGAATAACGAAGCTGAATAAGAGACTGAAGATGCTCAACAACTACTCCTCGACGCTCAACATTGTCACCATGATGGGCCTCTCATGGCATCTGGTGCACCTAGCTCATCAGTTGCAGAAGCAATGCTAGACGCAATAGGCTGATCTGGGTTTGGGTGTGGGCCGTATAGGTTTGGTTTTGTTGTATGTTGTATAGTTCTGTAGTTTAACATGACGCTAACATGTAATAGCTAGCCTGTTGTTACATCCAGAAATTTCCTTTTCTGTTGAAGAATGTGTTACTTATGTTCAAGACGAATGTTGTGCTATAATAATTTCCAAGAGTAATAATAGAACCTTAGCCCATTTAGATCAGGTGTAAATCTTACACCGAATCTATAATAGCAGAACGACAGCTTTTTTATTTAATCAGGATTTTGGATTACTCTATGATTGAGGAGCACTATTTCTTGCAAAAAATTTTGCCATTTGAAGCTCGTCGAAATGGGCAAATCGGTGTTACGAAGAAAGGATATAGATAGGGGTCTAAACGAGCCGAACACGAGCAAGCTGGGGTCGGCTCGTGTTCGGCTCGCCGAACACGAGCTGGCTTGCTAAAGTATCGAGTACGAAGAAAGGATATAGATAGGGGTCTAAACGAGCCGAACACGAGCTGGCTTGCTAAAGTATCGAGCCAAAAAATTCAGCTCGTGTTCGGCTCGTTTATTAACGAGCGAACACGAGCAGCGGCGAACAAACAATAAATTAAAAAAAATTAGATTAAATATAGATATATAAATAAATTTATAAAATCTTATTCATTAGATTTTGATGTAATGTTGAAACTTTAACGTATAAATGAGTTTTTTTTATAATTGAGCTCACCTTTATATTTTTATTTTGCTAAAAATTAAATAATAAAAATATATATTATATATATAATTATTTATTTATATATATAAATATAAATTAAATAAATTATATAAATATAAAATATATGTATTCGAGCTGTTATCGAGGCAAACACGAGCGAGTTGATCCAAACTCGTGTTAGGCTCGTTTACTAAACGAGCGATTCGATCTCGAGCTCATTTTGAATTGAACACGAGCTGGCTCGCGAACAGCGAGTTGGATTGCCACCCCTAGATATAGTCATATAGATGTATGCTTTTTTATTTTTGAAAACGAAAACGAATTAAATATACCGTAGCTAAAGAGAGCAAGAGGGGAAGGGCCTTGTTCAAACAAATGGCCCCAAATTTTTAAAATAAAGCGGCCCTATATTTGGCGTCCAACGAGTCGAGATTTGTGAGTCCAGGCCCATTCTTTGAAGAAGTGGCCCATTGCTAGGTTCATTGGTTGAGATTGGTGAGGAAATTATAGCTGAAATATTTTTTTCAGAAATTATTTAATTTTGCATTATTTCGGACGAAGAGATTCAAAATAACAATTAAGTAGGATTTTTAACCTATTTTTATTTTCTGTTTTTTTTTTGTTATGTAATTTGATTAGTATTTAGGCGCTTTTCAAATTTGACATTTTTAACTATTAGTATCGGATAAAATCAAAATTATTTAATCATTAAAGCAACTGAAGTTATAAAATCAAAAAAAAAAAATTAAAATGTTCAAATAATTTTATTTAGATTATGTTTTACAGTGTTAACTACCGATTTGGATGTCCCATTTTCTGAAACGATATGAAAGTAAATATTTGTACTATCCTCTTACTCCACTTTTTAAAATTTCAGTGCTAAATTAATTGAGTTAAATATTTTAAGATGCTTAACACATATAGTTTACCAAGTGCGGTGTACGTGAGTTGCACATCTACACGCGGTGCAGGCAATAATATATCCAACAAATGAGGAGCTACTTTTTTTTTTTTTTTTAATATAATTCGGTCCAAAAGTATATTTACGTACGGGCCTGATTGCAGCTTTTTGTGGGGGATGAGATGATCAATGGGAAGCGCCGATCGCCACATTTGCGGTTCAAACCCGATAACCTCACCACCCGTTTAACGCCTCCTCACGCCAACGACAACGAGCCCTTGTGACGGTGCACGTCTTCTCCTCCTCATATTTCGCCTCTGCGCACGCCAAAACCCAAACGCAGCAACACAGCGAGAAGAAGAAGAAGAAGAAGAAGACGAAGCAGCAGCACCAGCTTTGGGATCTCCTTCGCGGGAAACCCTAATCGGCGAAGGCTCGAACTCGTTCATGCGATTGGAATTTGCCGCTACGATGAGCACCGTAACCCTAAACCCCTCCTCGTCCATGGCGGCGAAGCTTCTAGAGAACCCATCTCCTTCCTCTTCTTCCTCCTTCCTACTCTTCAACCCTCTCTCCTTCAAGGTCTCTCTCTCTCTCTCTCTCTCTCTCTCTCTCTCTCTCTCTACTCGTGTTTTGACCGAATTGAGGTTATATTATCATTCTTTTTATGTGAACTTTGTAGGGTTATGGATTTAGGGCCACGAGATTCCCCAGTTCTCTGTGTGCGTATTCATCGCGGAAGAGATTTGGTAGCGTTCTTTCGATATCTAGGAGGCGCGATGGTGAGCTTATTGGTTTATATGTTGATTTTCTATCATCAGTTGTTTGAGTTATTCGGCGTTTTGTTTCCGATGGACGAGGCTCCGATTAATTGTTATAGATACGAATTTAGGGAAAGCATTAGAATGTTGTTATGCAGTTTTAGCTCATTAGAAGTGTATTTAGTGGCGAACAGCATAGGTAGGTTCTGTTGATCCCTTAGCCTACTTTTCATGGAGAAGTTATTCTTTAAACCTGACCTAATCTCACTCTGTAATTGCATGAATCGCTTTGTTTGCACCCATTTTACCCCGTACCGCACGTTTGTCATTGCGCCAATGTTTCGATTTGTAAGCAGAAGTGCGGCGATTGAGCAACTGAACAAGTAGATTAGCACTTTAAACCCAGCACCACCTTTTATGATAGCAGTACCTGCTTAAATATTTAATCCTCAAACCAAGTGTTCTGCATCATTAGTTTCTATTTTCCCCAAAGTTTGTTTGATTCTCTGTATTGATTGATCTAAGAATTTTCTTAATCATTGAAGGGGTTTATTTATTCAGCCTCTCTTTTGAAGAAAATCTAAAATTTTTTTTATCATGAGAGATCTCACTGGTGATTTGACCAATTGAAGATTAATATCCTTATGTTGGTTACATTATTATGTAACTGTTACTACTATTTGAACGTGAAACATGCTCTTTTTAAAATTGATTATATGGTTGTCAAAGTTTTAGTTGTGTCACAACCTTAAATAATTTGCTCTTCCAAACAAAGTGGTTTCGATTTAAAAGGTTAATGTAGCTTGTGTATTTGTATTCTCTGAAGAGATCCATCTGAGATGACTTATTATTTCTAACCCCTTACAGCAGTGGTTAAAGCTATTGTCACTCCAGATCCAGTAGTGGAATTGCCACTTACTGCGGAAAATGTCGAGTCAGTTTTGGATGAAGTGCGCCCCTATCTTATGGCAGATGGTGGAAATGTGGCACTACATGAGATCGATGGAAATGTTGTGAGGTTGAAGTTGCAAGGAGCTTGCGGGTCCTGTCCAAGTTCCGTAATGACATTGGAAATGGGCATTGAGCGTCGGTTAATGGAAAAAATTCCTGAAATTGTTGCAATTGAGCCTATCACAGATGAGGAGACAGGTCTTGAGTTGAATGAAGAGAATATTGAAAAGGTAGTTGATTCATTGTCGTTTGATTACATAAACCAATCTTAATGTTTTTCTATACCATGATTTTAATCCTCGCTGCCGCCTTTGCTCTTCTTTCTTCTTTATTTTGCTGCTAATGTTGTTCATTTCCTGTGTGCTGTATATCAGGATCACTCAACTCTTCTTTTCTTTTTCCTTTCTCACCTTCCCTTGTTAAATTTTCCTTGTTTTTGCCTTTTCTTGCTCTAGCTACTGCTGTTCCTTCTTCATCTTCTTCTTCCTTTTCTCATACTCAAGTGTCGATGCACAGACTCTGGAGAGATAACCATATGTAGGTTGCATGTATCTGAGTGTCAGATCTTTCTTATCCTCAGAAAATTTCCACTTCGTCTGTATCTATGTACCTAAGTAACATGCCAAACCATGTGTTTCTTTTATTTGTTTCTACTCGAAAAAATTCTTCACAAAATGCTCTGCACTTTGGCTAACGTGACAAATATTTCATTCTTTTGTTCTTCATCTGCTCCATTGGTAATATATGAATGAACATACACTCCATTGTAATATATGAATGAGTCTTTCTTAGTGTTATACCGTAACGTTATTTTTCCTGGTATCTTTAATGTGGTGTGAACTCCAGATGGTTGGATTCATAAACTGCTCTTCTTGTATTATGGAGCCAATAAAGTTATGGGGATCATGGTATTTGTTGTGCTATTGTTACTAATAGCAGATCACATTCATTGAATCTTGTGAAAATCAGAGCAGATTCAATAAATTTTGTGAAATTCTGATCCCCGTAGTATCAGTTTCCATGCTGTTGGATCTTAAAACAACGGGTGTTTTTATTCTTTGACCTATACCAGGTACTTGATGAGATGAGGCCATACCTTGCTGGGACAGGAGGCGGTGAGCTCGAGCTTGTCGGGATCGAGGACCCTATCTTGAAAGTTCGGCTCACGGGACCGGCGGCAGGCGTTATGACTGTTCGAGTTGCAATTACTCAGAAGCTTCGCGAGAAGATTCCTGCCATTGCAGCTGTACAGCTATTATCATAATTGTCTGAGGAACCGGCCCATGCTGAATATTTTCCTTGCATGGAAAATCTGTTAGGTTGTGGTTTGTTAATATCAAACGATGTTTTGTCTACCAAAGAAAATTAGGCCTTTCCAATAATAAGGGCATATTAAAGGATGGCATGTGGCATATGTGCATCCTAGCTGGTCAATTAATGTTTGTAAATTTTGGCGAAGTTCATGCCTCTAATTTTAACACAGAATTTGAATACAGGGGACGTAGTTTCATCTTTGGCGAGGTGAATGGTGAAATACACGATTGTCTCTGTTCTTTTTTAAGATTTGTGAGTGGCCTGAATCCTTTTGACTGTGGAGATTTGAAAGGCTAATTTACGGGAAAGCATCCTGGCACTTTTTGTCCATCTCACAAGTACGCCAAATTTGAACTGGAGCAATGTACATTTTGCACCTGACTCTCATTTTAATCAAATGTCAAAATATGAAATGATCGTTTAATTCCAATTGAGTATTCAAATAACTACATCTATTTTATATTACTATTTTTATATATTATTAATGAAGCATTAAACTCATGTGGCATATGCCGCATATCCGAATATATAGATAGACCAATCCCAATATAGGAAGAGACACATGATGGGATACTATAAAGGAATTCTTCATAATTTGTGCACAGTTAGCTAATCAGAATTTATAATCAAGTCTAAAGAGAAAGATTCAAAGATGCAATCACAAGAAACATCTTTTTTAGATGCATTGAACTTCCCCGCTCTCCCGGCTTTGCTTCTTTTTTTCTCCTGCGCATCAGATGATCAAACCAAACCAGTTTTGTCAACATCATCTTCAACCTTTATTTCAAGAAAAAGGAAAGCCCTTAGATTTTAATAAATCTTATTAAAAAACAGAAGTTCATCGTACCTACCCAAAAATTCAGTCTCAAACAGGTGGTGGTCGTACATTGTAGGCTTCCTTCTCAAGATGAGCTACGTTATCACCCCCACATTATAATTGCGTTCCCTTTTTTTGTTATAACAGCACTTTTTTTACTTTGATGCACATTTATGGAAAAGATGCCATAAAGACTGAAGAGAATTAATTTGAGATGAAATAGTTATAAATTTAAATAAAATGATACTAATTTAATAATTTTATTAAAAAATTACATATATAAAATCTAATTAAATTTAAATTAACTTATTTACAAAACACTTGTAAAAATAAATATAACCACATTTCCGTTATGATGTAGTATGAATATTTTTTTTTTTTGAGAGGAATAAATAGCACGCTACCCGTTTCGCTTATTTTATTTAGAAATAAACTTAGCTGAAAATAGGAATCAATTAGGATTCAAATTTTGGACCTCGGTATCAATTACTAATTCCTTTGTCACCTGCTCTAGTAACGATTAGTTGTAGTGTGAATAGTTGAAATGACTAATTCAATGAAAAGGTCCGAAAATGCGTTAAGTAGCGGATGAAGCTCCCATCCAAGCCGACTTGACCGGTAGATTGAAATTAAAAGATTTTTTTAAAAAAGAACAAAAATGTCAAAAATTGTGAATCATTTGCGGTTCTCTGTTGAAAATAACGCGCTCTCATGGACCTGGCCTCGAAATGTGTCCCGGTTCATGCCTCCTCTCTCGAATCCCCCCAAACCCACTCCGTACAAAATCACCATTATTGTGCCCTTCCCACTCCATCCCCTTCCCCNAAAACTCAATAGTACTAAGGGCTTGGTACTATCAATAGTATAGTAGATCGACTCTCTCTATCTCTCTCTCTCTCTCCACCATTAATGGAGGCAACCTATCGCTCGTCCTCCACGCCTAATTCCACCTTCCGCTACTGCCACTGCCGCTGCTTCCGCCGCTGTTGTCGCTGCTTCGTTTGCTGCTACTGTTGCTCCTCTCCCTCTGATCTTTTCTAGGTTTAGGGTTCCGATTAGGGTTTTTTTGAAAAATTTTTGTTATGGATCTGACGGGGCCTCAATCGAAGCTCTCGCTGGGGTTTCACCATGCCCATGGCGCCCCGATCGCCACAAACGGCTCGATTTCCCTTCAGATCGATTCGAGACACCGAGATCTGCCCCGGGATCCGCGGCCGATCCCGTTGCAGCTTCTAGATCAGCAATCGGGGAATTTCAAGGACGATCCGGAGGAATCCGATGACGAGGGGAGGAGAGAAGAGGCGGAGGACGAGAAAGACGAGGAGTTCAGCTTCCTCGGCCACCAGTTATCCCTTAAGAGGCGGCGAAGGGACGAGTCCTCTTCTTCGTGCTCGTCCTCCTCGCTACATCCCTCAAAAAGGGCTCTGATTGAGCCCGATCTCGAGACACGAAGGTCAGCGGTGCGTTCATGGGGGAATCAGCCACTATCCATGGCCGACCCCGATGTATGTGGCATCATGGAGAAGGAGAGGGATCGCCAGGTGAGGGGGATCGAGCTCATCGCCTCGGAGAACTTCGTTTGCCGCGCGGTTCTCGATGCCCTAGGAAGCCACCTTACCAACAAGTATTCCGAGGGTTTGCCGGGGGCCCGATACTACGGCGGCAACCAGTACATCGACCAGATTGAGAGGCTGTGCCATGAGCGAGCCCTCGCGGCCTTTGATCTCGATCCCGAGTGCTGGGGCGTGAATGTCCAGCCCTACTCATGCACCTCTGCCAACTTTGCGGTTTACACTGGGCTGCTGCTCCCGAAGGATCGAATTATGGGGCTGGATTCGCCATCTGGTGGGCATGTAAGTCATGGATACCACACGCCAGGTGGAAAGAAGATTTCCGGTGCCTCCATTTTCTTCGAGTGCCTGTCTTATAAGGTGAACCCACAAACAGGATACATTGATTATGATAAGCTTGAGGAAAAGGCGATAGATTACCGCCCGAAGATACTAATCTGTGGGGGGAGCTCGTATCCGAGGGAGTGGGATTATCCTCGGCTTAGACAGATAGCAAATAAGTGCGGAGCAGTTTTGATGTGTGACATGGCGCATATTAGCGGTCTTGTGGCGGCGAAGGTAAACTGCTTTCTCTTTGGCATGCCCTTTTTTTTGTGTGTATTATATAGTTTTGTAAATTCATCAATTCTAACCCGCTTGTAGAGTTAACAGTAAAGTTTGTGTTCAAGAACATTTGTTTAGAAACTCCTTATCTTTTTACTCGTTAGCTCTTCATTTACTCGATTAAAGGATCATAAAGAGTATGTTAGGAGTTTTATATGGTTCTATCGTGTCATGTTGTTGTAAGTTTACACTACTTACTCATGTCTGTTTTGATAGTTTGAGAGATAGAAATATAGATGTGGAAATTCAGCAGCTGCTCAAATTGTATATCAAGCAGAAGTCACAAAATAGAATAAAATTATTTGAAATTAAAGGCATCCTGAAATTTTGTTCTCTGAAGTGGTTTTCTCTAACTCAAGAGCTGTGATCAATGTTAAGCTTCTGCACATGTGAGATGCGGCAACTTCTCTAGGAAATGCAAAGGCTTAGCTTTTGCTATATTGGTGTAGAGTCCTTGTGAAGTTTGTCCCTGTAGCATTTGTTGAAACCAGTTTTTTTTTTTAAAAAACGTAGGATGTCAACTTCTGCGTGGCTGTTGATAATTAGTTCAGCAGTTGAGCTTCTAAACTTTCTTATAAGGTTTCATAATAGTTGAGCACTGTTTTTATTTTCTATTGCATTTACTTTAATTAAGTACTAAGGGAGATGCTACTAATTGGTCTGATGATCAAGATAGGACTGAGTTAACAAATGAACAGGTAGTGATTAAGATGGTGAGGTTCTAATTAAGTTCTGATGGAGGATGATGGGAAGTAAATTGGTAGTTATGATATTTTACTTGTTAACTTTTTTGCATGGTCTTTGTTGTCTGTGATGCAATTCTTAAGAGATTTTGGTTGGTTTGCCTTTTAAAACATTCATTATTTCGTCTAATAATTGACAGAAATATCTTTAACCTAGTTGATTCGCCAATGTGTCAATATCTAGTTAAGAATGATTATTTGACTGGTACTAAGAATTTTGCTTGGCTTTTATCAACTGCAGGAATGCCTAAGCCCATTTGACTACTGTGATATCGTTACTTCAACTACTCATAAACTCCTTCGTGGTCCTAGGGGTGGTATAATCTTTTTCAGGAAAGGAAAGAAACCAAGGCACCTTGTGCCTTCTTTATGGCAGGCAGATGGAGCTGATCAATATGATTTCGAAGATAGAATTAATTTTGCTGTTTTTCCATCATTGCAAGGGGGACCTCACAACAGCCATATCGCTGCTTTGGCAATAGCTCTAAAGCAAGTGGCCACACCAGAATATAAAGCTTATATTCAACAGGTCAAGAAAAATGCTCAAGCTTTAGCATCTGCTTTGCTCAGCAGAAACTGTAAATTAGTTACTGGAGGCACGGACAACCATTTACTGCTTTGGGATCTAAGAACATTTGGATTAACAGGTATTCAAAATTTTGCTTTATTTTTTACTTTTGTAGCTGTAAAGTACTCGTCTAGTCACATCTGTTTACTCCAAGTTAAGCCTAATATTGTTCTGGTGTGATTGTCTTGAAACGATCAATATATCAGTTTTACTCATTCAAGTCATATTGGTATGACAAATAAGGATTAAAAAAAAGGACAATAATTTATTTTCTGACTTTTTTGTCAGTTTTTTGACATGTTGCTATGGACCTGTGACTGTGTTACTCACAGTTGTCTCTTTATTCTGATTTGCCCTGAATTATCATTTGTTCTTCACCTTCTTTTACTTCGGGTTTTTCATACCATACTACCTGTGTTATATTAGGCAGAATCCTTGTATCTCAAATTTAATGTTATCAGCATCGTCATAGGTTATACAAGAAAGTTGAAAAAGCGTAAGAGCATTTTTTTTTATTGTGAAATTGATGCGTAGATGCTTTAACAACTGCGGTTTTACTCTTTCTTGAACTTCTCTATTGTGTCAGTGAATTATTAATTTATATTCAGGATGTGAGATTTATAATTTGATGAAGGTGGGTGAAGTGAAGTATCAAAATGAGTTTATCAATGAGCATGTAATCAGAAGAGCCACTCATTAGGATAGTGCATTCAAGCCACCTTTCAATTTAAAACTTTACAGATAACATAACAAAATTCGAAGATGGAATAAAACACTTTCTAAGAGCTGCCATTAGAGCCACTCATTAGGATATTGCATTCAAGCCACCCGCCAATTGGAAAATTTTGAAATAGTATACTGAAAATTGAGATGGAATAAGGCACTTTATAAAAGGTGCCATTAGCACTTAGGAGATTTGTTGCGTAAATGTAACTTGTCTACTTGCTTTTCTTATATGGTGCTTTACGGCTGGAAAAATGGAAAATCTTTATATAGCACTAGCATAGTCGCTGTTGTGGTATTCTGTGATTTTACTATTGCCTTTTTTACAAAGAAAACATCAGCTATTCGGTTGCAAGGTAGATACAGTACATTACTGAATAGTATCCAGCCTTACTTTTCACATGCCAATGACAAACCAAGAAATTGAAAACTCTACTCCTGTAGATCGATACTGAGAAACATTCCACGTGTATTATCTGGATTTCAAGATAATCAACCAAACTTTCTTTGTTGATGATGGGAATGTTATGAATTTTAACAGGAAAAAACTTTGAGAAGGTTTGCGAGGCATGCCACATTTCTGTGAACAAGACTACGATATATGGTGACAACGGCACCATCTCTTCTGGAGGAATAAGAATAGGTGAAGTCCTGCAATCTTCTTTCTGTAATCTAATGTAAATCAGTGTAAGGACTATTATTGAAAGATTTTAGCCACTGATTTTGGTTTCTTTAGGTACTCCTGCCATGACAACAAGAGGTTGCTTAGAGGGGGACTTTGAAACGATTGCTGAGTTCCTTCTGAGGGCCGCCCAGATAGCTAGCTCTGTCCAGAGGGAACATGGGAAGCAGCAAAGGGAGTTCCTTAAGGGTCTTCAGAACAATAGAGATGCTCTTGCACTTAGAAACAGCGTCGAAACCTTCGCCTCACAGTTCGCCATGCCGGGCTTTGATGTATGAGCTGCTTTACACAAATCTCACCTTTACATATTCAATCCTTAACATTTTGTCACTAGTACCTCAACCTGATGCATCTGAAGCTGCGGTTCAGCCCATACACCCATTTACGTTGTAAATATAGGAGATTACGTTGTCTTATCCTTGAATTCATTTTTGTATGTATGTTATTGATAGTATATTGAAAGTATTGCGGAATTTAAGTTGGTAGAGTTTTCATCGTGTTGCTGTTCAGAGTGTGAAGTATTCCTTGATGATTTTAAGGAATCATCAGCTCGAGTCTATGTTAATCTGATGCCAAAATTAGCTTTGTAGTTCTCTCAAAATAATACTCTACTATTTGCTCCATTGCAGATACAGGATATTTGCAGTAGCAATAATCTATTTGGTTGTCCAATTTATGTGTATGTGCTATAACGTTCATCCTTCCTTTTTATCCACAAAAAAGACTTGGCTCTCTGCTCTAGGCGTGTATGATTTGCGAGTTATTATGAGTTTTCCTTGTCTCGTCGTTTGAGATATTTGCCAAAAAATGGATTGATGGTTTAAGATTGCCCACAGTTACATTAAAGTCAAATTTTCAACATATACGTCGTGGGGCTTCTATTATTTACACACTTACTTTAGGAATTTCCTTAAGTTTTCATTGTCAAATGTAGTCATCAACTTTTCATGTTTCATTATAGCAACGGCATAAAGAATGTTTACATTTTCATTTATGTTCGTAACTTGTGATTAATATTTGGGATGTTTAGAAACTTATTCCATCTGATCTTGATCCTATGGTCTTTGTGAAATTCCCTTATTTTGGCTCATGTGTCTTATTTTGGCTAGTGAATTGTGGTAAAGACTAGAGAAATATTTTAGAGATGCGCTCTGAATAAGAAGCCTCGTTTGTGCACCCTTCCCTACCGCAGAACACAAAAGATCAGGCAAAAACTTCCTCTTCCCTTTTTTTGCCGTTTTAGGCAACTGGTCAAGAAACAAGAAAAGAACACACTACTCAATTATTTCTGTGCCAATCTATAAATACCCAATGAATAAGACGGAAGGAAAACAGGAGGAAAAGAACCCACATAATGACATTGGAGTGGTAAAAAAAGCCATTTTATTTGAGAATAACATAAGGTTGCCTCTTGTTGTTCCAAAAGTTTTTACAGTAGATAGATTTGCTTCCCCAGAGCTCTCATCTCTCTGTTTCTCTCTCTCTCTCTCTCTCTCTCTCTCTCTACCTATTACTGCATATATCCAAGAGCTTCTTCCTCCCTTCCACAATCTCATCAAAGAAGTCATCAAGCTGCCCAATGAAACTCTCTGTTCCCGACCTCAACACCCCAACCCACACCCTCAACCTCTCCACCATCTCCTTAATCCCCCCTAGTCTCTCCCCCTCACAACCCCCACTCCTCTCCACCTCCTCCTTAACCTCCTCTACGACACCCCTCACACTCCTAAACTCATGCATGAGCACTCCCCTTCTCCCCTCTGTCCTCTCGACCTCCTGCACAACTCTCTGCTGCAGTCTCCGCATCGAAACCATGAATCCGGAGCCGAAGAAGAGGGAGCCCTCGACGGCCTCCGTTTGATAAGAGCTCGACTCGGGCCACCAAGAGAGGAAGCCCCAGAAGAGGAGTAGGAGGAGGAAGGAGCTCACCTTCCTCATTGCGTACAGCACTCCCCTGAATCCGTTGAACCCATTCAGCTTCGATTCGCTCGGGACCTTCTCGTCTAATCGAAGAGACAATGCTTCGATCCTCGTCTCGACCAGTACTCTGTTTTCTTCTTCTATTCCCACTGCGTCTCTTCGGATAACGGAGATCGCCCGCATAATCTACAGCCAAAAACAGAGTAAGTAAAAACCGTATCTTCATCACACACACGCGAGGAACAGATTTTTAAAACAGAGCAGTATAAATATTGAGACTTTACTATAGAAGATCAAAGTAAAAAAATCGTAACTTTATAGAAATATATAAACGAGGGATTCTCTTATTAGTATACCTCTTTATGTTTTACGTGATAGTTAAGAGTTAGCTCTGATACCATGCTTGTAACATGCAAAAAGAGAAAAAAAAAAAAAAATCGATACGATAGAAAACGGTTCAGAATTAGCAGTGTTAATTAATTCACAAGTAAAAGTACTTGGCGGAGAAGCTGAGGATTGGAGGAGCCTGGGCTGCGGTGGGCGTCGTCGAGCAAGGAGACGAGGTTGGCGACGGCGGAGTGGTAGTTCTCCATGCGGGAGACCCCGGCCTTGAGCACGTGGCAGGCCTCCCACACGTGCGAGCTCTCGTCCATGTACTCGTCGAGCCACTTCTCCCCCGCGGGGAGGTGTAGGCGCTGCACGAGCTGCGTGAGGTGGAGGTGCGAGGAGCGGAGGAGCGACACCGCCTTGTGGAGGAATTGGAGGGTCATGAGCCCGTCGCACGCGGCGAAGGACCGCTCGAGGTCGTCGACCGCGTGGGCGAGGGAGGAGTAGAAGCCATTGACGGAGCTCGAAGTGGGCTTCATTAATTGAGGTGGAGGAGAAGTTAAAAAAGAACAAAAATGGAAAATAAAAGAGGAAAAAAGATGGTTGAAACTTATATAATCTCTTCTTTTAGAACAGTTGATTTCAAAGGATATATAGTGTTTGAATTGCTTTGGACTTCGGAGGAGGGAAGAGTGAGCTTATATGTAGTTGGAGGGAGGAGGGGGGGGGGGGGGGGGGGGGNGGGGGGGGGGGGGATGCGTGCATATGAAAAGGATGGTTTGGAGCAAATGATGGTGCGTCCTTTGTAGGGGAAAGGGAGATTGGAATCTCCTCCTATTTTCGAGTCGTGGAGTTAATATATCCCCACCTCTTTCTCTCTTTCTCTACACACGCAAGAGAAGAAGAAGAAGAAGAAGAAGAAGATTATGATGAAAGAGGGAGGTATCGATCCTCTCTCTTTGTATTGGTTCGTACTTCCTCGGTTCGAGATTGGATTTAGCTTTTATAATTCAGGTGTTTTTCTTTTTTTTTCTTTTTTTTTCTTTTTTTTTTTTGGCATATATTCCATCTAAATACACAAAAGTTGTACATAGACACGATTCCAAAAAAAACGTTGCTCCTTTTATATATATATATATATATATATATATAATTATGTTACTATACTATCAATAGTACCAAGTCGTTAGTCCTATTGAGTTTTCGGCCGTTGGATGAAAGGATGTGCGGTTAGGATAATAGTGGTCCCCGGTTAAATTGATAGTCATCCCTTAGGTTTGAGTGGGTTGTTGGTTTAATAGTATAATCTAACGGATTGAAATGATCAAAAGATAGATCTAATGGTAGAAAACTCAATAGTACCAAGGACTTGCTACTATCGATGATATAGTAGCCAGACTCTATATATATATATATATATATATATATATAGCCAATGAAAATTCACTTTGTGCTCCCATGCTGTTTGGTTCTATATATATATAAAACTTGAAAAAATATTTTGGTGGAAAAAAAAATTTTGATAGAAAAAGTTTTACCCTTTTTAGTATTTGGTTTGTAGAAATTATTTGGTCGAAAGAAAAAAAATTACTTTTTATATATATTATCATTATAATATTATTTATATATAGTAATATATTTATTATTATAACTTATATATATAAATTAAATATCTAAAAATTATATTATTATAAATTGATAAGTTATGTAATATTATGTATATAATATTATATAATAAATAAATAAAAAAATAAATATAATTATAAAATATATATAATAATATCCTCTCTCGTCGTGTGTGTATATATATATATATAATATGCGTCTGGTATGCTTACGGATGCACGGAGCGCTCCGTCTTCCACTTTGTTTTCGATGTTCGGACTTTGAATCGGCGATCGGCCTCAGTTAGACTTGATCTAGAGTATTTGAAGTATCTAGAAAATAAATTTTGCGATTTTCGATATCATTTGCCTAGTGATCGAAGTGGCTCAAAATCAACGGCTGAAAATAAAAATCTTACAAAATATGATATATGACATTAAAATTTTAGATAAAGTTATGATCTTTGTTTTATATGGTATAAAGAATTTTCTTCAAAATTTCATAGATTTGGATATTCTACACTATTAAACTTGCAACGACTCACCACGCCATTAAAATTATTGATTTGAGCACCCTTCGATCACTAGGCAAATGATATCCAAAAATCACAAAATTTATTTTCTAGTACTTCAAATACTCTAAATCAACTCTCACAGAACCGATCGTCGATTCGAAAATCCGAACATCGAAACAAAGTGAAGCACGGAGGCTCCATTCTTCCATAAGCATACCAGCGTACTATATATAATATTATATATAGAAGAGAGAGAGAGAGAGAGAGAGAGAGAGAGAGAGAGAGATAGCTTAGGCTGGATACCTATCGGTAGCACGAGCCTCCGTGTACCAACGTTGTTTCAATGATGCGGCTTCCAAATCGACGATTGGCTCCGTTAGACTTGATCTACACTTTAAAGTATTTGGAAACTAAATTTCATAACTTTTCGGTATCATTTACATATCAACGAATAGTCTAAAAATGAACGCTGAAAATAAAAATCTAATAAAAAATGATGATAGAAACTTGAATTTAGATCAAAGTACTGTCTTACTCTAAATAGTAAAAAGAATTTTCTATAAAAATTTCATCTGATTTAGAATTGTTTTACACCGTTAAATTCACAAACGCATCACATCTACCATTAAAATTGTCAATTTTGAGACCTTTTGATCACTAACCAAATGATGTCGAAAAATTATAAAATTTAATTTCCAAATACTTTTAATAGTGTAGATCAAGTCTAACGGAGCCTATCGTCGATTCAGAAGCCGCATCATCGAAAACAACTTGGTGGCATGAAGGGCTCCGTGCTACCGATAGTATAGCAGCCTAACTCTCTCTCTCTCTCTCTCTCTCTCTCTCTCTCTCTATATATATATATATATATATATATATATATATATATATAGTGAGTAGGTGAGTGGTCCAGTGTAGACCGCTCACGCGGTCCACGAGCTCATGTGTGAGAGCTCGTGGACTGCGATGCAAGGAACACGCTATGGCGAGTTTTTATTTTCCGTCGAGATTTGGCCGAAAACGAAAGCTTGTTTTTCTTAGAATTTATAAAATAATTTTTTTTGAAAATTTTTTTTACGTCAAATCAAACACTAAATAAATAATTTCAGGTCTAAATTTTATTTTTCAATAGCTTATGCAGAAAACCAAACATACCGTTAGGTTTGGTTGCATAATTCACCCCACAACCAGCAATGGTTTAACACATGACCAATTAGATTAGTAGTTTATCACTATTTTTTAGAGTATGATCAGTAACTCTGATCTTAAATTCAAGTCTTTTATCACTATTTTTTATGAGATTTTTAGTTTCAGCTGTTCATTTTTAGACTACATGTTCGATAGGTGAATGATACTGAAAAATTATGAAATTTAGTTTTCAATTACTTTCAATAATATAGATCGAGTCTAACGAAGCCGATCGTCAATTTGGAAGCCGCATTATTGAAAACAACTTAATAGCATAGAGCCCTCCGTGCTGCTAATAGTATACTAGCCTAGCTCTATATATATATATATATATATATATATATATATATATA
>NC_033637.1:2319192-2320915 GCF_001540865.1 Ananas comosus
CCCTAATGGTAGCGGCTCGAATATCTAAGCTCGCACACCGTAGACCATAAGCTGATAAGGAAATAAAAAAAAACCTGCTCACGTTTGTCCCGTTATGCTCGGCATCGCGGGAAAACTACTAGGAATCTCGTGGCAATTTCGTGATTAAAAGCATTTGCAGAGGTAAATGTTCAGTGGGTTCTCACGTAATTACATGGTAAATTAAGGGCAGTTTGTTTTGGGTACGGGGCGAGCTCCTGAATAGCGATCCGATCCTCGGGTCCAGTGATAAGGATTCGCCGCGTGAAATCATGTACCCTTGTTTTTGCTCACGTTGTACAATCTAATTAGTGTATTTTTTTTTTTCAAAAAATAAATTAAAAGTATAATAATAATAATAATATAATAATATAATAGTTAATTAGCTAGTTATAATTTTATATAGAGTATGATAATAAGTTCTTAATGCTACTTAATTAAACATATGCTGTATTGTTTTTATTGGATTTTAATGTTTTTAGATGGCTACAATATATAAATACCTCTAGTAATAAAAATTTTATTTGCACTTAATTACTGTGTACTGTTAGTCTTTTTTTTTTTTTTTTTTTTTTCTCCGAGACTACTATAATATTAAAAAAAAAGGTATTACTATTGTATGAGCTTAGATTTTTTTTGAAAAATAATTACATGGTAAGATCAACTTAATAAATAAAACAAAATTTAGACACAATGCTTTTAATATATTAATAAAGTAGCGTGGTCCAGCATTTTTAACGTACTTAAAATTGTATGTTTTAATTAAGTTTACAAAATATTCATGCATTAAATGAATTACGTGATTGAACATAATTGTTAACCGAGGTGTTAAATACAAAAATAACTTTTTTTTGGAAGCTCAATTAATTGTTTCCGTGTAGTACACTCCCTTTAGAAACTTGGTTTCCTTGATCTAATGCGTTTCTTACGTTGTCGGTAACTGCTAATTTGTGATTTAAAATGCAAGATATTCTCTCTCATAGCTTGTGTTTTATTTTCCAAAATTTTTCGTCAAATAGAGAAGCAAAATACTTTATTTTGTAAATATAATGTAACAATACTAATATAATCATATTAATTTGTAGCTTACCAAGTATATTATTTTATTTGTTTATTCATCATTCTTAGTGTAAGTGATAAAAAATTAATAATTGGTGCCCAATGTTTTAAATTGAAAACTTAGTTGTTTCATATTTTTACTTATGTTCATTTATACATTATAAATTGCACATTTAATTCTCAAATTATAAGTTGCTTGACATTTTTGTTCTCAAACATTAATTTTTATAATTTTTGAAAACTTTAAAAAATATATTACAGTTAAGTCTTATAACGTAATTTAATAAACTAAATATTAAGTAATTTCTGATATAAAAATAATGTGACATCTTAATTACCTGTGTATCATCGATCACAATATTACTATATAATTTTTATATTAGTGATATATCACTATTTAGTGAATAAATTGATTTATAAAATATAGATTGCAACAATTTTAAAAATCGAACTAATTAAATAACTAAAATAAATTAAAATTATTATTGTTTGAGAACCAAGTGTACAATTTATTTATTTTTTAAAAATAAACGAAATAAAATAATATGCTATATTTGTTTAAAAAAAATATTTTGTCAATTTTTTGAGTATTTGTAATTTTGTTTAGATTCTTATTACAATCTAAAACTGAATATGTTTTTTTTTT